>NC_135233.1:624309174-624391674 GCF_051348905.1 Ranitomeya variabilis | reverse complement strand
GTGCTTCCATCTGACAGGATGCCTGGGATCTCTTTGCTCCTCTCCAGCAGCATGCTTGGGATGTCTGTGCTTCCATCTGACAGGATGCCTGGGATCTCTGCACTCCTCTCCAGTAGGTTGCTCTGGATTTCTGACAGGCCACCTGAGATCTCTGCGCTCCTCTCCAGCAGAATGCTCGGGATCCCCGAGCTTCAATCTGACAGGATGCCCGAGATCTCTGATCTTCTCTAGTAGGCTGTTCAGGATCTCTGTGCTTCCATCTGACAGGACGCCTGGCATCTCTGCGCTTCTCTCCAGCAGGATGCTCGGGATCCTTGTGCTTCCATGTGACAGGACGCCTGGGATCTCTGAACTCCTCTCTAGGAGGATGCTCAGGATCTCTGTGCTTCTATGTGACAGGATGCCTTGGTTCTCTGCGCTCCTCTCCAGCAGGATGCACAGGACCACCCATCTAGCCTCTGACTGGACGCTCAGGATCACTGCTCTCCCCTCTGACTGGACTTTCAGGATCACCCCTCTTGCTTGACAGGACGCTCAGGATCACCGCTCTCCCCTCTGACTGGACCCTCAGGCTCAATGTCTTGGTGCAGACTGTCTGTGGAGAACATGACCCCTTGCCCTCTACAAAGGACAGTATCAACTGCATGCTGCATCCATCGAGGGCTTCATGTTCCTGGATGTTTGGTAAGATATCTGTGACCAGGTCCAGACCATAGTGGATGGATGTTATGTTTTCTATATGCGCTTCCTCTGCAGGGGACCGGTGGCAGCCCAGTGTCATGTCAGGTAAAAGATCAATGGCTGCTGGCTGGAGTCCTCTCTGGGGCAGGGATGAGGCCCTACCTTCCAGTCCTCTACACTCGCACCTCGTACTACAGTCACTGGATTTCATCTCACACTGCGCAGGCAGGGCGGCCATTCATTCCTACCATCAATATGGTGAATCTGCTGCTGCAGCATTTCCGAGCTGCAGTCAAGGAGAGAACAGAAGAGCTGCTGTACGATTATTACAGTGAAAAAGAGCCGCCCAAGACTTCTGGCTGCTCCTCCAGGGCCGGCGTACTTCTCATTTTCTGCATCATTTTCATCACATTGTGAAATAAAACAGAGCAACAAGATAAGAATCTGTGCAGAGAGTTTGTACATCCGCCACCTAGTGCTGCAGAGAAGTGTCTGGAGGGCTCAGGGAAACTGGGCCCCATATGCCAGGAAGGGCTTGAGACCAGAGCCAGCGAAGGCGGCCAGATACTCCACACAGGTGGAAGTCAGGAATAAGATGGACTCAACACGTGACACAACAACACAACACATAAAGCAGTGACTGGCACCAACCCATGCCACGTACCAGGAATGTGTCGCAAACCGGTCACAGGGAGAGGCAATTTGACTCCTACGACCTTGGTCAGTCAGAAGAGCAGGAGCCCCTACATTGGCGGTAGTCAGTGGTGGTGCGGCACAGCACACAGTCCAAGCATTCTTCCCTAGAACGGTACCTCCATAATGCACCATTGCATCAAAAAGTCACTATTTGCTGCCAGATTGATGTGGCAAATGCCATGTTACAGGCCCTACATGCCCACAGATGATATCACCAATAATTACAGGTGTTCCATGCCAACAGACTTTGAAGATCTGAGGTTGTGGGTTATAATAATCACCTAAGCAGGTTAATGATGCAACTATATTTTTATTCCTTACGGCCATGGTTGTACAACAAATCCATGTAGATGACCAAAATACAATGTCTGCAGTCCACAAGATCCCACCCTGGGATCAGAGGCTCCACTGCCGCCGTATCAGGTGATAGCCACTGTCTCCCAACTTTTGGCATCTCCAGCCAGTATAGTGTGCAGTCACAGCCTATGTTCCTACAGACGGGACAGTGGAGTCGGTAAGCCAAACCTCCGACTCCTCAATTCCCATGACACCAACTCCCTCATAGATGGCTCATGTTTAAGTGATACATTTACTATAGTAAAGTGGTAACATCAGGCTTTTAATCTTTATTATGATACAATAATCAAGCCAATTAGATAGAACATAAAATATATTGGAAAACAACTTTAGAACAATAAAACTTTTGCATATTTACAATTATACACTCTGCAGTAAGTGGAAAAAAAATAGTTTTCAACAAAAACGTACTGAACAACATTTGTGCAGTCTATGAATTTGTTCTGAGAAATATTATCGCCTTCATAGATGACCTCACATCTGACCTAATTATCTTAAGGCTGGAGAACGACCTCTCTACAGTGACTTGGGTTGGTGGTAAAGCAGTGACCACATGGGTGACATCTCTAACAATTTCAGGGTGTTAAGGAATTGCCTCGTGCACAGTCAGTTTTGAGGAACAATTGAACTCTTACTTCTTTAAGAGCAAGTGAAAAATGTTGCTGAAATATGGTCAGTTTTCTATGGGAGTGGAATCTTTTCCCTGTGGCGACGCTTTGCCTGCTCCATGTCATCCAAATACTTGTCAAAACACCAATGATATACCCAATAGTGGTTCACCATATATAGAATATATACCTACAAAGAAAGGCACCACACAAATACTCAATTTTAGAACAGTTTTTATTTATATACTTTAGAAGACTGAAAAAATAGTCATAAAAAGCCTACAATAGGCAGCAGGTAAAATACACTTAATGCAGGAAAAGGGGAAGACACCTGGTGAGACATCATAATCATATATAAACACATGTGTGTGATGTATGCTCACATTGTATGGGATTAGCACATATGCTCTAGGATATATAATAGATAATAAATATAATGAGCCAATCAAAAAATAATAAGTTACTAACAAATTATAATGTTTAAATAAGATATGTGGTCAGATACATGAGGCTTGTGCCATATAGGACCACATAAAAACAAGTGTTATAGAAAGAGCCCATATACACATATAATTCAGTTTACATATGAGTACATATTTACCCAACAATAGAGCAATGACCAGGCGTCCACCACACCCGACGCGCGTTTCGCAAGGAGTTGCTTCGTCCAGGGGTCGTCCCTGGACGAAGCAACTCCTTGCGAAACGCGCGTCGGGTGTGGTGGACGCCTGGTCATTGCTCTATTGTTGGGTAAATATGTACTCATATGTAAACTGAATTATATGTGTATATGGGCTCTTTCTATAACACTTGTTTTTATGTGGTCCTATATGGCACAAGCCTCATGTATCTGACCACATATCTTATTTAAACATTATAATTTGTTAGTAACTTATTATTTTTTGATTGGCTCATTATATTTATTATCTATTATATATCCTAGAGCATATGTGCTAATCCCATACAATGTGAGCATACATCACACACGTGTTTATATATGATTATGATGTCTCACCAGGTGTCTTCCCCTTTTCCTGCATTAAGTGTATTTTACCTGCTGCCTATTGTAGGCTTTTTATGACTATTTTTTCAGTCTTCTAAAGTATATAAATAAAAACTGTTCTAAAATTGAGTATTTGTGTGGTGCCTTTCTTTGTAGGTATATACAAATACTTGTCAAAATCAAACTCTTCATCTGACGAGGATGAAGGAACAGCAGCAGCAGCACTGGCAGGACCCGAGTCCTCTTGCTCTTGGCCGTCCTGTAGCCACTCAACCTAACTGCTACCTCAATCAGAGCTTCTTTTCCTTTAGTAAGCTGTTGATCACCCAGCAATATACGATGACTCGGGTCCACATAAACAGCTGCCAGAGGAGTTTTACTTTGTAATAGTAGTGTCTCCATTTCATTGAAGCAGCAATGCCATCTGCCATTAAACCTCCTTTTTGGGACAGGCAAAACAAGTTCTTCCACTCCTTTATAAAAATGTCAGGAGGTAAATCCTCAGCTTGTAACTTTTTAGCCACTGTAAATGGGTAATGAAGCAATTCCTTCAATTCAGCCACCTGCGTCCATTGACCTTCATGTAGTGTTACCTGCAGGGCCGGTTTTAGACAAAGTGGGGCCCTAGGCAAAAGTTTAAAATGAGGCCCCCAATGCTCACATACATATTGCACCATGACGCTCAAACATTTTGGTTGCATTTACATGCGTTGAGTTCAGACCGTTCGATGCGTGCGATTGACAACATTGAAGTCGTTTGGCTCTTGTTTCTCGGCCTCTTTACATCGTCTGAGGACGAATCGAATGATGGGGACAGAACACTAGTAGATCAATCTGTCCCCATATAGTATCATGCTATAAGCAGCAGGGCTGTGTGTGTGTGTGTTTATATATATATATATATATATATATATATATATATATATATATATATATATATATATATATATATATATATATATATATATATATACACTCTAGTCTGTTCAACCATTATTTTAAAATGTGCATGGAACACACACACACACACACTATCACTGTATGTTTATATAGAATAATGCAAGAAAGTATATATATATATATATATATATATATATATATATATATATATATATACACACAATTAAACACACACGCACATGACACATGCTTATACACACACACATTCATACATGTACATGGCACGCACGCATACACACATACACGGCACACACTTATATACACACACATATATATGGCATGCACTTATACACAGACACATACATAGCATTCTTATACATACACACATACATAGCGTATATATATATATATATATATATATATATATATATTTTACACACACATAAACACACACATGGCATGCACTTATACACACAAATATATACATGGCATGCATTTATACACATACATGGCACGCATTTATACACACATACATACACACACATATATATATACACACACATATATATATATATATATATATATATATATATATATATATATATATATATATATATATATATATATATATACACATACACACACACACACACACGGCAAGCAAAGACACACTTATACATGCACACATACACGGCACACACATGCAGCACAACAAATGCTCATTTGATACATGTGATTCACATAAGCACACACTACACATGACACACGCTATACACACCACACACACACACACACACACACACACACACACACACCTTTATGCTGGAGGGAATGAGATGTTCCACACTATCAGCTGCAGCTCCTCCTGCTCCCAGCAGACACCTTTCTGCCCTCTCCTCTGCTGGGACTGCCGACAAGAGCAGGAGTTGCTGACAGCAGGACAGGAGCCATCATCACCAGGAGCAGCACACACACAGTGGGACGGTGCTCTTTACTTATCTGCCGGCTCAGGTTGGTACTGGTGCTGGGTCTCTCTCCCTTCCCCTCAGAGGCTCCGTTCAGCAGGACAGGGCGCTGGCCAATGAGCACTTCTATCACGCTGATGGGGGAGGTTCAGTGGCCGCTGCTCCTGTGCTTCACTGCAGGCTCCTATTTTACTGCTACAAACATTCCCAGAGTACATGGCCTGTGGTGACATCACGGTCACATGGCAGGTCACCTGATCGTGATGTCACTACAGGTCCTTAACCAGTCTCTACTCGGAAGCTTCACTGATAATGCTATTATCAGTGAAGCTTCTGCTGTAGATGCTGGGGGCCCCCAAGGGAGTGGGGGCCCCAGGCAGCTGCCTAGTCTGCCTGGCCCTAACGCCGGCCCTGGTTACCTGAGAGTTGGCCGTATCTACAAGGAAGGGTTTCAGCTCAAGCAGGTGCTCAATCATTAAATAGGCGCTGCCCCACCGAGTGGCTTGATACACAATTGCCCCTTTTCCAGCTCGTCTCTTCAAGATGGATCAATTTTAGGGGTTCTGGCAGCAATCGCCAATTTCCTCACTTTGCTAATCAGAGTTCCAGCATGTCCCTCTTGCAGACTTTCTCTTTTTCCCAGCTGCAGCGTGAGCACAACACAGTGCACGTGATAAATAGGAAAGAGGTGTGAAGCAGCTTCAACAAGATCATCTACTTGTAAAGAATCATTTTGCAGTTCTTCTGTAGTAATATCGGTTTGTTCCTCCATTTTGGGAACAGGACTGTGGCTTCCATCTCCAACATACTGAATGTGAAATGTTCTTCTAGCTGCTGTTCACCTTCATTATTCTCATTCATCAATTTAATTGTACTTATCTTGTTTGCAGCATTATCAGTTACAATAGCAAGAACCTGTTCTTTTTTTAGTTCATAATCTTGCAAAACTTTTTACACTAAAAGGTACCGTCACACTTAGCGACGCTGCAGCGATATAGACAACGAGCCGATCGCTGCAGCGTCGCTGTTTAGGTCGCTGTAGAGACGTCAAACACAGCAGCTCCAGAACGATGCAGGAGCGATCCTGTGACGTAACGGTGACTCACTTATCGTTCTCACAGGTCGTTAGCTCCATGTAAAACATTGCTGGCATCGTTGCTTTTGCTGTCAAACACGACGATACACGCCGACCTGACGACCAAATAAAATTCTGAACTTCTAGCTCCGACCAGCGATATCACAGCGGGATCCAGATCGCTGCTGCGTGTCAAACACAACGAGATCGCTATCCAGGACGCTGCAACATCACGGATCGTTGTCGTTCTCGTTGTAAAGTCGCTCAGTGTGAAGGTACCTTAAGGTCTGGAGAAACTGGCTGCTGTGATGAGCTTTAGTATCTTTTACTGCCAGTGTCTTAGTAACAATTTTTTTGTTGTCACAAATATATCGAACGCTGATAGCAAAATAGTTCACTCTGTGACGTGTGCAGGCATCCATTTTAAGAAATACAAAGTGTCTCTTGAGAGTCTTTTTAAGATCTTCCTTTTGGTTAAGGGCTTCTTCAATCACTAATTTTCTAATACTTTCTCTTTCCAGAGAAACACCAAGTTTGCGTGCCATTTCTCCATTAAGAGCTGTAAAAGCTGGTTGTGCAAATAATAATGGTAATAGTACACAGTCCTTCACAAAAAGCTCGATGAGCTGTCTCAAACACATCTGCTGTCATTGTTACAGTAAATTTGTCACTTACAAAATATCTTGTAACTGACGTTTGAGATGCTCTTTCCTCCTCCTTTGCCTGGCTGGAAGTGGCTGGTTTCTTGGTGCTGTGATCTTTTTCAGTCACAGCTTTGTAAACTTCCGTGTGGCAGCACTGTAAATGTCTTTTTAGATTGCAAGCTCTTGAAGGAGCATTTTTACCACTGCCTGAGTATGCACCGATTTTGGCATCACAGCATTCGTTTTCATCTGGGTCACTTATACAGACACACAAAATGTTTATTATCTTGAGTCACTGTGAAATGCTCAAATACAGCTGACTTCATAAGATGCTTCTTAGACATTTTGTGATTATGTAAATTGACAGATGATAAGTATAAAGTTTGTAAAATGTGTTGTTAAATAGCTTTACTCTGAACTTTCAATGTCAAGGCTTGTCTCAGCAGGGTACATACAGCTCACTAAATGCTTCACATCATATTTCTTCAGTCTATGAAGAGGGGAGGAGGGAGGGAGGGAGCGAGCATGTTTGTACTGAATCACATTGTAGAACACACACACACAAATATATATGTCCTCATCGATCCTGTTACTGTATTTTGAATTTGAGAGGTTAGAAAACATTTTTTTCCCCTTATATTCTATGTATAGTGTATGTAAGTCATCAGAGCAGATAATTTCTCCAAACATGAGCTAAGAGGAAAAACAAACTAAAACATCAAGCATACAGAGACAACATATACTGGACTATTGATTTATGCAGTTTATTGAAAGTTTAGATATGCTTTTGGAAGTACTTACCTTCTTTAATGCTGCTTTTCTGTTCACTCCAGAAATTCTGAGATGAATGTAGACTTTCCTTCCCTGCGGTGTTTGTTATTTTTTCCCCTTATCTGTAGAGGGCAGCTTCACTACTTATCATGAACATAAACTGCAGCACAGATTCATCTCAGCTAAAAGACTAGATCTTCGATCAGGAATAGGACAGACATTTATAGGACATTTCATAACTTTACCAAATTCTTATGAAAAAAATATTCCCCACAAACTGCATTGAACTACTGTACCCAATCTATTACATTTTTAGGAGTCGGCGTCGGTCCATTTTATACCGACTCCAACTCCACCAAAATGGGCTCCGACTCAGACTCCACAGTCCTGCCTACAGATGATGGATATCACGACCGTAAGCTCATGGGTACCCCTCTAGTCAACAACTAATCTCCAAACTCCATAGGCCATCCATCCATGTGCTCCATGACGTCATCCTCGATCCTCCCTTCTAAGTCACTCTCCCAACTGCCGATAAACCATGTGGCTTCTTTTACTCCCTCCCACTTAAACATTTGCTTTTAGCTTGAAGAATGAAGTATATTCCAGCATCCCAACACCTGTATAGTGATGACTCCCCAGGGTCTATAATCCCCATCCACACAATGGGCCTAGTGGCTGTAAGAACAATGGATTGTTAGAGTTCCTTGATTACTACTGGGGTCTGGCCTTAGGTTTACATATGATTTAACCTGCAAGTCTTCCTCTGCTTACTGTCACTGAATAGAAACATTGATTTCCGAGGCTGAACTGACAAGCAAGAAAATCACTAATAAAATACAATAACATCGATGCAACCGGTGCTCCGTGCTGGAAAAAGTCTGCATCCCTTAGAGCCGTGGACTCCGCTCTACAGGCATTGGTCAAATAGTCTTTAGTAAGTGGCCATATCCTCACCAATAATCACTGGCACATCGTGCCCACAGATGACGGCATCACCAGTAATCACTGGCACATCGTGCCCGCAGATGACGGTATCACCAATAATCACTCCCACATCGTGCCCGCAGATGACGGTATCACCAATAATCACTGGCACATCGTGCCTGCAGATGACGGTATCACCAATAATCACTGGCACATCGTGCCTGCAGATGACGGTATCACCAATAATCACTGGCACATCGTGCTCGCAGATGACTACATCAACAGTAATCACTGGCACATCGTGCCCACAGATGACGGTATCACCAATAATCACTGGCACATCGTGCTCGCAGATGACTACATCAACAGTAATCACTGGCACATCGTGCCCACAGATGACGGTATCACCAATAATCACTGGCACATCGTGCCCACAGATGACGGTATCACCAATAATCACTTGCACTTTGTGCCCGCAGATGACGGTATCACCAATAATCACTGGCACATCGTGCCCGCAGATGACGGTATCACCAATAATCACTGGCACATCGTGCCCACAGATGACGGTATCACCAATAATCACTCCCACATCGTGCCCGCAGATGACGGTATCACCAATAATCACTGGCACATCGTGCCTGCAGATGACGGTATCACCAAAAATCACTGGCACATCGTGCCTGCAGATGACGGTATCACCAATAATCACTGGCACATCGTGCTCGCAGATGACTACATCAACAGTAATCACTGGCACATCGTGCCCACAGATGACGGTATCACCAATAATCACTGGCACATCATGCCCACAGATGACGGTATCACCAATAATCACTGGCACATCGTGCCTGCAGATGACGGTATCACCAATAATCACTGGCACATCGTGCCCGCAGATGACGGTATCACCAGTAATCACAGATGCTTTGTGCCGCAGACTACAGTATCGCCAATAATCACAGATGCTTTGTGCCGCAGACGGTATCGCCAATAATCAGACCCTTCGTGCCGCAGATGACGGTATCACTAATAATCACAGACGCTTCGTGCTGCAGACGACGGTATCGCCAAAAATCACAGATGCTTTGTGCAGCAGACTGTATCACCAAATCAGACTCTTCGTGCCGCAGACAACGGTATCACTAATAATCAGACGCTTCGTGCCGCAGACGACGGTATCACCAGTAATCACAGATGCTTCGTGCCGCAGACTACAGTATCGCCAATAATCACAGATGCTTTGTGCCGCAGACGGTATCGCCAATAATCAGACCCTTCATGCCGCAGATGACTGTATCACTAATAATCACAGACGACGGTATCAACAATAATCACAGACGCTTCGTGCCGCAGACGACGGTATCGCCAATAATCAGACCCTTCATGCCGCAGATGACGGTATCACTAATAATCACAGACGACGGTATCAACAATAATCACAGACGCTTCGTGCCGCAGACGACGGTATCGCCAATAATCACAGATGCTTCGTGCCACAGACTGTATCACCAAATCAGACCCTTCGTGCCGCAGACAACGGTATCACTAATAATCACAGACGCTTCGTGCCGCAGACTACGGTATCGCCAATAATCACAGATGCTTTGTGCCGCAGATGGTATCACCAATACACTATGTTCCAAATTATTATGCAAATTATATTTTTCTCTGATTTTCCTAAATGGTTGGTGCAAATGACAGTCTAATAAAAGTCATCACCCGTTAGAGTATACATCGAATTTTATTGAAGAAACCTCCCAATGATAACAGTATAATCTCCAAAATGAATACAAACTCAAAATGCACTGTTCCAAATTATTAGGCACAGTAGAATTTCTAAACATTTGACATGTTTTAAAGAACTGAAAATCCTCATTTGTGGAATTTGCAGCATTAGGAGGTCACATTCAGTGAACAAAAAAGCTATTTAACTCCAAAACATCCTAACAGGCCAAGTTACATGGTAACATAGGAACCCTTAATAATAATCTTTATTTATATAGCGCCAACATATTCCGCAGCACTTTACAATTAAGCGGGGACTTATACGGGCACATTCAATACAAGTTAAGACAATTTAAACAGTGACATTAGGAGTGAGGTCCCTGCTCGCGAGCTTACAATCTACAAGGAAATGGGGGGACACAATAGGTGCAAAGTGCTTGTTATTTCAGGTCTGGCAATTATAATACATAGGGATTTTCATACAAAGCTGCATGATCCAGTCATCAGGCCGTGTGTTTAAGTGCAATAATCAAGTATCAAGTGCAGTTATCATGTGCATGGAGGGTGTGGAGACAGATGAATAGTAGGGTGCAGATTCAGAGTGATATTTGGAAGGAGGGAACAGGGCAAAGTTAGTTTACTGAGTAGTTGATGTGGTAGGCTTGTTTGAAGAGATGGTTTTTTAGAGCGCGCTTGAATAGGTCGGGGCTAGGTATCAGTCTGATCGTCTGGGGAAGTGCATTCCAGAGAGCTGGCGCAGCACGAGAGAAGTCTTGTAGACAGAGGTGCGAGGTTCGGATTACGGGGGATGTTAGCCTTAGGTCGTTTGTAGAACGGAGGGCACATGTAGGGCGATAGACAGAGATGAGAGAGGAGATATAAGGCGGTGCAGAACTGTGGAGGGCTTTGTGGGTGAGAGAGATGAGTTTATACTGGACCCTGTAGCGAATGGGTAGCCAGTGTAATGACTGGCACAAGATGGAGGCATCGGTGAAGCGGTTAGACAGAAATATGACCCTGGCTGCCGCATTCAAAATGGATTGGAGAGGAGAAAGTTTGGTAAGAGGGAGACCGATCAGAAGAGAGTTGCAGTAGTCCAGACGAGAATGAATAAGAGCGACAGTAAGAGTCTTAGCAGTTTCAAAGGTGAGAAAAGGTCGGATTCTGGAGATGTTTTTAAGATGCAGGTGACAAGAGCGAGTGAGTGATCGGATATAGGGAGTAAAGGAAAGTTCGGTGTCGAATATGACCCCAAGACAGCGGGCATGCTGCTTGGGAGTTATGGTTGAACCCTCCAGGGTAATTTCGATGTTGGGTAGAGAGAGGTTAGTAGAAGGGAGAAACACAAGAAGTTCTGTTTTGGAGAGATTTAGTTTCAGGTAGAGGGAGGACATGATTTTAGAGACAGCAGACAGACAATCCTTGGTATTTTGAATTAGGGTAGGGGTGATGACAGGGGAAGAAGTGTATAATTGGGTGTCATCAGCATAGAGATGATACTGGAACCCAAATCTGCTGATTGTTTGTCCAATAGGGGCCGTGTATAGAGAGAAGAGGAGGGGGCCTAGGACTGAGCCCTGCGGAACCCCGATAGTAAGGGGGGACGAGAAGAGGAAGAGGAGCCGGCGAAAGATACAGTGAAGGAGCGGTCAGAGAGGTAGGAGGAGAACCAGGAGAGGGCTGTGTCCTTGAGGCCTATGGAGCGGAGCATAGTGAGAAGGAGCTGGTGATCCACAGTGTCAAATGCGGCAGAGAGATCCAGGAGAATCAGCAGAGAGCAATGACCTTTGGATTTAGCTGTTAGTAGGTCATTAGAGACTTTAGTGAGGGCAGTTTCAGTGGAATGTAAAGAGCGGAAACCAGATTGTAAGGGGTCAAGAAGAGAGTTTTCCGAGAGATAGCGGATTAGACGGGAGTGGACCAAGCGTTCCAGGAGTTTAGAGATGAAGGAAAGGTTAGATACAGGTCTGTAGTTAGCAGTGCAGTTCTGGTCCAGGGATGGCTTTTTAAGTAAAGGGGTTATGATGGCATGTTTAAATGAGGAGGGAAAGATACCTGAAGAAAGAGAGAGGTTAAATATTTTAGTCAGGTGAGTGGTGACCACTGGTGAGAGAGACTGCAGGAGAGGTGAAGGAATGGGGTCACTGTTGCAGGTTGTAGGCCGAGCAGAAGCGAGGAGCTTGGAAACTTCTTCTTCTGAGACAGGCTCAAAGATGTCTAGTGAGCTTGAGGTGCGGCAGGGAAGGGGATCCAGGCAGAGGAGATTGCGCTGAGATATCCAGATGGATGTGGTTGATTTTTTCTAGGAAGTAAGTGGCCAGATCCTCACCACTGAGATTGGTGATGGGGGCCTGTACTTTAGGTTTCAGGAGGGAGTTTAAGGTTTCAAAAAGTCGTTTTGGGTTGTTGGATAGTGAGGTGATGAGGGTGGTGAAGTAGGATTGTTTGGCCACATAAAGGGCAGAGTTATAGGTTTTGAGCATGAACTTATAGTGGATGAAGTCTTCTGCTAAGAGAGACTTTCTCCACTGCCGCTCTGCATACCTTGAACAACGCTGAAGAAAGCGTGTTTGCTTAGTGTGCCAGGGCTGCCATTTTCTCTGTCGGGTCTTTCTGCGTGTAGAAGCTGCTGCTTCATCTAGGGCATTCTTCAGTGTATTATTGAAGTGTGACAATGCTAAGTCTGGACAGGAGAGGGAGGAGATGGGGGCTAAAGATTTGTGGAGATTGTCCATAAGCTGCTGGGTATTAATGGAACGTGTATTCCGATAAGTGTGGTAAGTGCGGGTGTCCCGAGTGAGGAGACAATTCTTGACAGAGAAGGAAAGAAGGTTGTGGTCCGAAAGCGGGAGAGGGGAGTTAGTAAAGTCGTGCAGCGATCCGGGACGGGAGAAAACCAGGTCCAGAGTATTCCCGTCCTCATGCGTAGGAGAATTAGTAAACTGTGAGAGGCCGAAACCCTTCTTTGATATCACCTTCACAATTCTTGCATCCATTGAACTTGTGAGTTTTTGGAGAGTTTCTGCTTGTATTTCTTTGCATGAAGTCAGACTAGCCTCCCAGAGCTGTTGTTTTGATGTGAACTGCTTTCCACCCTCATATATCTTTTGCTTGATGATATTCCAAAGGTTCTCTATAGGGTTGAGGTCAGGTGAAGATGGTGGCCACACCATGAGTTTATCTCCTTTTATGCCCATAGCAGCCAATCACTCATAGCGATTCTTTGCAGCATGAGATGGTGCATTGTCAAGCATGAAGATGACTTTGCTCCTGAAAGCACGTTTCTGCTTTTTATACCATGGAAGAAAGTTGTCAGAAACTCTATATACCTTGCAGAGGTAATTTTCACACCTTCAGGAACCTTAAAGGGCCCCATCAGCTGTTTCCCCATGATTCCAGCCCAAAACATGACTCCTCCACCTCCTTGCTGACGTCGCAGCCTTGTTGGAACATGGTGGCCATCCACGAACCATCCACTACTCCATTCATCTGGACCATCCAGGGTTGCTCGACACTCATCAGTAAACAAGACTGTTTGAAAATTGGTCTTCATGTATGTCTGGGCCCACTGCAACAGTTTGTGCTTGTGAACACTGTTAGGGGTGGCCGAATAGTAGATTTATGAAACAAAGCAAGGCTTTGAAGGATCCTACACCTTGATGTTCAAGTGACTCCAGAGGCACCAGCAGCTTCAAATATCTGTTTGCTGGTTTGTAATGGCTTTTTAGCAGTTGCTCTCTTAATCCGATGAACTTGTCTGGTAGAAACCTTCCTCATTATGCCTTTATCAGCAGGAACACGTCTGTGCTCAGATTCAGCCACAAATCTCTTAACAGTATGAAGATCACTCTTAAGTTTTCGGGAAATATCTATTGTTTTCATCCCTTGACCAAGGCATTGCACTATTTGATGCTTTTCGGCAGCAGAGAGATCCTTTTTCTTTCCCTTATTGCTTGAAAACTGTGGCCTGCTTAATAATGTGGAACATCATTTTTAAAGTAGTTTTCCTTTAATTAGAATCACCTGGAAAACTAATTATCACATGTGTTTAAGATTGATTTCAGTGATCCATTGAGCCCTGAGACACAATACCATCAATGAGTTTACTTGAAAAACAAAACAATTAAATCTTTATGACACTTAAATCCAATTTGCATAATAATTTGGAACACAGTGTAATCAGACCCTTCGTGCCGCAGATGACGGTATCACTAATAATCACAGACGCTTCGTGCCGCAGATGACGGTATCGCCAATAATCAGATGCTTTGTGCCGCAGATGATGGTATCACCAATAATCAGACGCTTCGTGCCGCAGATGACGGTATCACCAATAATCACAGATGCTTCGTGCCGCAGACTGTATCACCAAATCAGACCCTTCGTACCGCAGACAGCGGTATCACTAATACTCACAGATGCTTCATGCCGCAGACGATGGTATCACCAGTAATCACAGATGCTTCGTGCCGCAGACTACGGTATCGCCAATAATCACAGATGCTTCGTGCCGCAGACTACGGTATCGCCAATAATCACAGATGCTTCGTGCCGCAGACGGTATCACCAATAATCAGACCCTTCGTGCCGCAGATGACGGTATCACTAATAATCACTGACGCTACGTGCCGCAGATGACGGTATCACCAATAATCAGACGCTTCGTGCCGCAGATGACGGTATCACCAATCACAGACTTTGTGACGCAGACAACGGTATCACCAATAATCAGACGCTTCTTGCCGCAGACAACGGTATCACCAATAATCAGACGCTTCGTGCCGCAGACAACGGTATCACCAATAATCACAGACGCTTCGTGTAGCAGATGACGGTATCGCCAATAATCAGATGCTTTGTGCCGCAGACGACGGTATCGCCAATAATCACAGATGCCTCGTGCCGCAGATGACGATATCACCAATAATCACAGACTCTGTGCCGCATGTGGTGAAATATGTGCATAAATATATATATATATATATATATATATACACACTCACCGGCCACTTTATTAGGTACACCTGTCCAACTTCTTGTTAACACTTAATTTCTAATCAGCCAATCACATGGCGGCAACTCAGTGCATTTAGGCATGTAGACATGGTCAAGACAATCTCCTGCAGTTCAAACCGAGCATCAGTATGGGGAAGAAAGGTGATTTGAGCGCCTTTGAACGTGGCATGGTTGTTGGTGCCAGAAGGGCTGGTCTGAGTATTTCAGAAACTGCTGATCTACTGGGATTTTCACGCACAACCATCTCTAGGGTTTACAGAGAATGGTCCGAAAAAGAAAAAAAATCCAGTGAGCGGCAGTTCTGTGGGCGGAAATGCCTTGTTGATGCCAGAGGTCAGAGGAGAATGGGCAGACTGGTTCGAGCTGATAGAAAGGCAACAGTGACTCAAATCGCCACCCGTTACAACCAAGGTAGGCCTAAGAGCATCTCTGAACGCACAGTGCGTCGAACTTTGAGGCAGATGGGCTACAGCAGCAGAAGACCACACCGGGTACCACTCCTTTCAGCTAAGAACAGGAAACTGAGGCTACAATTTGTACAAGCTCATCGAAATTGGACAGTAGAAGATTGGAAAAACGTTGCTTGGTCTGATGAGTCTCGATTTCTGCTGCGACATTCGGATGGTAGGGTCAGAATTTGGCGTAAACAACATGAAAGCATGGATCCATCCTGCCTTGTATGGAGCATCTTTGGGATGTGCAGCCGACAAATCTGCGGCAACTGTGTGATGCCATCATGTCAATATGGACCAAAATCTCTGAGGAATGCTTCCAGCACCTTGTTGAATCTATGCCACGAAGAATTGAGGCAGTTCTGAAGGCATAAGGGGGTCCAACCCGTTACTAGCATGGTGTACCTAATAAAGTGGCCGGTGAATGTATATATATATATATCTATATGGGTCTAGGGTTATATGTGTGACTAGTGATAACGTAACATCTGTCCTGAAGGCAAGTCGCACCTAGGTGTTAATGGGTACTTCCTTGGGACGAGTAAAGGTACCTTCACACTAAACGATATCGCTAGCGATCCGTGACGTTGCAGCGTCCTGGCTAGCGATATCGTTGTGTTTGACATGCAGCAGCGATCAGGATCCCGCTGTGAGATCGCTGGTCGTTGCTGAAAGTCCAGAACTTTATTTCGTCGCTGGATCTCCCGCTGACATCGCTGGATCGGTGTGTGTGACACCGATCCAGCGATGTCTTCACTGGTAACCAGGGTAAACATCGGGTTACTAAGCGCAGGGCCGCGCTTAGTAACCCGATGTTTACCCTGATTACCATTGTAAAAGTAAAAAAAAAAAAAACACATACATTCCGGTGCCCAGCGTCCGCTTCCCTGCACTCCTCCTGCATCCTGTTTAAGTGCCGGCCGTAAAGCAGAGCGGTGACGTCACCGCTGTGCTCTGTGGGAGATGCCGGAGATGTTCGGCGCTGACACAGGATGCAGGAGGAGTGCAGGGAAGCGGACGCCGGGCACCGGAATGTGAGTATGTGTTTTTTTTTTTTACTTTTACAATGGTAACCAGGGTAAACATCGGGTTACTAAGCGCGGCCCTGCGCTTAGTAACCCGATGTTTACCCTGGTTACCAGGGGACTTCGGCATCGTTGGTCGCTGGAGAGCCGTCTGTGTGACAGCTCTCCAGCGACCACACAACGACGAAACAGCGACGCTGCAGCGATCGGCATCGTTGTCTGTATCGCTGCAGCGTCGCTTAGTGTGAAGGTACCTTATGACCTCTGTCTCCAAATCTCACCAGGAGGCCTAACTAGAGCCAAGAAGAAAGGACCACTTGACACCTCCTAGTGCTTGGAGGGGAGATGTTAATTGCTTGGAGGTTAGCTATTCCTGGGAACCATCTCACAAGTGTCTCCAGAGGAAAATAATATATATTCATTAGTAGAGCGGCTGTGCCCAATCAAACAGGCAGCAGTTATGATATTGGCCTGAGGGGCCGGTCTAGAAACCTGACCTCAGACCAAAGTTATAAATTTAGGCTGCAGACAGAGAATTGTGTTCACATGATGGGGGCAGCCTGAGAAGCTGATTTGAGCCAATCTACATTCATCCTACCCCAGGGAGCAGAAAGCAACTACCAGTTAGATAATTTCTGTAAGTTTCTCTTTATTTTGATACTGTTTTGCATAAGTTGTATGTCTTTTTATTATCATATTTTTATACCTTTTTCTTATTGTAAGCATTGAACCTTTTGTTATTAAAGTATAAAACTTTAACAAGTTGAACCTTGAATGTTCTAAAAGAATCCATAGCCTTGAGGTGTGTGAGCCTTATGAGTGATAGACATATTTTTATTAGTATTATTATTTCTGGGACTCATCGCCCATGTATTCGATGAGTGGTGGCAGCGCGTATGAGCGGGTTTGTGGCCTGGGTCGGTGTGTGATTTATGCTCCCATTACAGCATAGGACAGAGGATGAATGCTGGACTGAGAGTGGGGAGATAGATTAACCCTTGCAGGCACAACCCCAAGTCATGTGTGAGAGTAGGCACGTGACGAAAAGTGACACCACGGAGAAGGGATCCGTGGCACCGCAGATGACGGTATCACCAATAATCAGACTCTTTGTGCCGCAGATAATATCACCAATAATCACAGACGCTTTGTGCCACAGACGACGGTATCACCAATAATCACAGACTCTTTGTGCCGCAAATGACGGTATCACCAATAATCAGACGCTTCGTGCCGCTGTTACAGAACCCCCCAGCACCAAGAATATGTTATGCAGTATATGTATGTATAATAGGTTCCATGTGAAATGCATCAGTCCACAGGCTGCGCCTCTGGACAAGATATTCTCCTTCTGAACACCCCCACCTTTGTAATTCCCACAGTAAATATCGGCAGGCTCTGGCCCCCTGCGGCTATTGTAATGTATGTCTGGTCTGCTGTTTTTCTATTGGCCTGCCCTCTGTATCGGTGTTATATATTCTTTCTGTGTGCTGTGAATAAAGTGTTGTTAGACTGGAAATACGTGGAGAAGCAGTGAGATTTTATATGCACCCATGTAATCAAGGAATTCCAGCCAGCGTCCTTCATTCAGAATCCAGCCAAGGCAGAGTGGACCTCCTGAAACACGGGGTGGTACCTAAAGAGGTACTACAGCACAGTAGACCCCGTTACACTGGTGGCAGACAGTGGGATGTGAGACCCCTTCTACAGGAGGAAAGGAATGAATGGAAAACTACCAGAAGTTAAAGAGGACTACATTAAAAGATCTGGTGGAAGTCCGAGGGTTAATCGCCAGCAACAAAACAAAAGCGGATTTGATAGCAGCCATCATGGAACACGATAGTGCAGCGCCCCCCAATGTGAACGTGGAGGAGACTGAATTCCAGAGGGAGGTAAAGAACAGACTGGCGTTCTATGGCCCAAACCCTGCAGTAGAGATCATACGAGAGGTGATGGCTGATGTGCGTACTGATCTGAAGGAAAAGATGGCAGAGCAGACCAGGATAGAGTTAGCCAAGATGGAGATGGCAGAGCGGAGAGAGGAGAGTCAGCGAGCAGGGGGAGCTCTGGCCTCCGCCCAGGTACCTTCAACAGTAAGCCACAAAAAGTTCCAGTATAATGCCTTCCGACAGTTGGGGGAGGCAGAGGAAGACATTGATGGCTTTCTGCAGGACTTTGAGCGGCAGTGTGCCCTTCATCAAGTGAAGCCGGAGGAACGGGTTCAGATTCTGGCCAGCAAGCTGACAGGCCGGGCAGCGGACGCCTATCGCACGGTACCTGATGAGTACTGTATGGACTATGAGCGGATCAAAGGAGTGATCTTGGCCCGGTATGCGCCGACACCAGAGGCATACCGCCAAAAGTTCCGCGGACTTATAAAACGAGTAATCGATACCCACGCTGAATGGGCCTGTAAATTACGGCGGTCACTGCTACAGTGGGTACAAGGGAGCCAAGCAACCACTAAGGAGGACGTCCTCCAGCTCTTCTTGTTATAACGATTCTTTAATGGACTAACCCCCGAGACACAGGAATGGCTTTGGGACAGGCGGCCAACGACTCTTGAGGAAGCCGCTCGTCTGGCCGATGAACATCATGATGCCAGGAGGCCTCAGTTGTCCGGATCAAAGATGGTCACTAGGGGTCCGCCCATGGACTTGGAGGGCCCCAAACCACCGAAGATTATAGGGGGACCAGCTAGAAACCCGGCCTACCACAGTTCCCCTGGGGCGCGATGCCACACCTGCCGTCAGCTGGGCCACCTGCAAAGACAATGTCCCAACCGGACTCAGCATAGCCAGTGGCCAAAGGCGGGAACAGCTACCTTCAGCCGGGCCGCTGTACACTGCTACCAAGGCAAAGTTGACCCGACATTGGGGGCGATGACTAACCAAGGGGTGGAAGAGATGGAGGAAGTGCTGCATGAAGTGGACCCCGTGCAGGCAGCTTGGGCAGATAATCGACAACAGCATCGACAGGTCGTGTGGGTTAATGGGAAACGTATGCAGGGACTAAGATTCCGGGGCAACTTTGACCCTTGTGAAGCCTCATCTCGTCCGGGACTAAGAGAAGACGGACCGGACAGTGGCAGTCCGTGTAGCAGGGGGAGCCATACATCGACTGCCCACTGCCCGGATTCACCTAAACTGAGGTCGGCTTGATGGAGGATTTGCCCGCAGATTTCTTGCTGGGAAATGACATGGGGCCCATGTTGTCTGCCTTCTCAGTTGCCCCTCTGGCTGTGACATATCCTGTGACCACCCGGAGACAAGCTCGAGCTGCGGAGGCGAAATCACACTCAGAGGAGGCCCAGGTAAGACATCCCAGCCCTACACGTATTCCCATAGCCAGACACATTTCTTGGGCCACACCAGATGAATTTAAGAGGGAGTTACTTGAGGATCCTTCATTGGAGGGATAGCGTGGGAAGGCACAAGAGGGGAGAGGGGTACTGGAAGGGGAACAGTTTGTATGGAAGCAGGGACTCCTCTACCGGATCACAGAGCAGCACCACACAGGGACGTGACTCACTATAAAACGACAGCTGGTAGTTCCCAAGAAGTACAGGCAGGAGTTACTGCGAATCTCTCATGACATACCCTTGGCCGGGCACTTCGGCGTCAGTCGCACCAGGCATTGTCTGACACAAAACTTCTTTTGGCCGGGGGTAACCTATGATGTTCGTCAGTACCGCCAGACCTGTGACAGTTGCCAGCGCATTGGCAAGAGGGGAGATCGATGCAAGGCCAAATTACGCCCCCTCCCCATTGTGGAGGAACAATTTAGCCGAGTAGCGGTCGATCTGATAGGGCCGTTAGCCAAACCCAGTCTGTCAGTGAAAAGGTATATATTGACAGTGGTAGATTATGCTACACGGTATCCAGAGGCAGTTGCATTACCTAACATACTGGCAGAGACGGTGGCGGCTGCCCTGCTCCAGGTTTTCGCATGGGTTGGATTTCCCCGGGAGATTATCTCGGACCAGGGTACCCAGTTTACAGCAGAGGTGACCAACCAACTGTGGAAGCTGTGCGGCGTAAAGTCCATTAGAAGCTCCCCGTACCATCCGCAAACCAATGGGTTGTGTGAACGCTTTAACGGGACGTTAAAACAACTCATTGGGACTTTTACCAGGACCTACAGGGACTGGGAGAAATTCTTGCCTCACCTCCTGTTTGCCTATCGGGAGGTGCCCCAAGAATCCACGGGGTTCTCCCAGTTCGTGCTGGTATACGGGAGACGGGTAAGGGGACCCCTAGACTTAGTGCTAGAACACTGGGAAAGGGAGGGCATCATAGAAGGGGTACCTATTGTACCCTATGTGCTGGAATTCCGGGACCGCCTACAGGAGCTGACCCAGGCTGTACGTGGGAACATGCAGGAGGCTCAGCGGCACCAGCGTGTATGGTACGATCGGAGGGCCAGAGAGCGCACCTTGGAAATAGGACAGAAGGTCCTGGTGTTAGAGCCCACTAGACAGAACAAGTTCCAAGCTGCATGGCAGGGGCCCTACCAGGTAGTGGGGAAAATAGCCGACACCACCTATAATGTCGCCGATTGTGACGACCCCAGGGTTATCCGCATGTTCCACGTGAATATGCTGAAGCCCTACCGGGAGCACCCTGAAGAGGTAGTGGCCATCTGTGCACCTGAAGCAGAGGATTTAGCCGGACTTCCCTTGCCTGATGTTTTAGGGGAAAGGACTCAGTCTAAAACATGGGACCAGGTACACTTGGGTGAAGACCTAGGTCCCCGGGAGAGACAGCAGGCGGAGGCGTTGTTGAGGCAGCGACAGAGGATATTTTCAGGGAGACCAGGGTACACTCGCCTGGCACAACACAAGGTTAAGACCCAGGATCAGACCCCCCCCCTGCGACAACCCCCCTTCCGCATCCCTGAGTCTGTACGAGAGGGGATGCGACATGAGATACAAGAGATGTTGTGTTTAGGTCATTGAAGAGTCAGATTGTCCCTGGGCATCCCCCGTAGTGTTAGTGCCGAAGGATGGGACTACACGGTTTTGTGTAGACTATCGTAAGCTCAATGAGAAAACAGTGAGGGATGCGTATCCCATGCCGCGTGTGGATGAGTTGTTAGACCGGCTGGCAGGGGCAAAGTATTTGACCACCATCGATCTATGCAAAGGCTACTGGCAGATTCCACTTAGTCCTGACGCAATTCCCAAGTCTGCATTTGTCACCCCGTTCGGCTTATTCCAGTTTCGAGTTATGCCATTCGGGATGAAGACTGCCCCGGCGACCTTCCAGAAGCTGGCTGACCGGCTTCTGGATGGTCTCCAGGACTATGCTTGTGCCTACCTGTATGACATCGCCATCTACAGCGCGACATGGGAAGAGCATGTAAATCACCTAGAGACAGTATTAGACAGGATCCACAAGGCCGGAATCATCCTGAACCCAAACAAGTGTCACGTGGGCAAAGCAGAGGTTCAGTATTTAGGGCATTGGGTGGGAAGTGGGAAACAGAGACCAGAATCAGCCAAGATTGAGGCCATAGCCAAATGGCCCACCCCACGCACTAAAACCCAGGTCATGGTGTTTCTAGGGACAGCGGGGTATTACAGGAAATTCATTCCCAATTACAGCAGCGCAGCCAAGCCCCTCACTGATCTGACCCGTAAGAACAAACCCCGCCAGGTAACCTGGACCCCAGAGTGTGAGGAAGCCTTCCGCCAGCTAAAGGACGCCCTCACCAATACCCCTGTATTGGCCGCACCCGATCCAACTAAACGTTTCCTTGTTCACACGAACACTTCTATGTTTGGATTGGGGGCAGTACTAAGCCATGTCGGGCCGGACGGCCAAGAACACCCGGTAGCTTACCTGAGTCGGAAACTACTGCCCCGTGAAGTGAGCTATGCGGCCATCGAGAAGGAGTGCCTGGCAATAGTATGGGCACTCAAAAAGTTACAACCATATTTGTATGGACAACAGTTTTCCCTCCTAACGGACCATATTCCCCTAATCTGGCTTAATCGGGTCTCCGGAGACAACGCCAGATTACTGCGGTGGAGTTTAGGCCTACAACCTCTGGACTTCACCAACCACTACAGACCCGGCAAACAAAACGGTAACGCCAATGGACTGAGTCGACAAACGGAACTTGTACCAACCCCATAAACTTAGGTCATCCCCAAACCGATCCGTTAAGGATCAGACTGTGTATGCCGATCGCGTCGCTGAAAAGGGGAGCCGTGTTACAGAACCCCCCAGCACCAAGAATATGTTATGCAGTATATGTATGTATGTATAATAGGTTCCATGTGAAATGCATCAGTCCACAGGCTGTGCCTCTGGACAAGATATTCTCCTTCTGACCTCCCCCACCTTTGTAATTCCCACAGTAAATATCGGCAGGCTCCGGCCCCCTGCGGCTATTGTAATGTATGTCTGGTCTGCTGTTTTTCTATTGGCCTGCCCTCTGTATCGGTGTTATATATTCTGCGTGCTATGAATAAAGTGTTGTTAGACTGGAAATACGTGGAGAAGCAGTGAGATTTTATATGCACCCATGTAATTAAGGAATTCCAGCCAGCGTCCTTCATTCAGAATCCAGCCAAGGCAGAGTGGACCTCCTGAAACACGGGGTGGTACCTAAAGAGGTACTACAGCACAGTAGACCCCGTTACAGCCGCAGATGACGATATCACCAATAATCACAGACTCTGTGCGGCAGATGACGGTATCACCAATAATCACAGACACTTCGTGCCGCAGACGACGGTATCGCCAATCATCAGCCTTGTAGAGAGTTTGCTTTTATTACTCTGCACTCCAGTAACATGAAGATCTTTGTGCAAGAAGTGAAATCAGCTGAATTAGGAAGCATCCACACTTCCTGGAGGCGCTGACTTCCTCTGGTCACCCCCTGCTGGACCCGAGTCCGCCTCACGGCTCTCCCGATAGCTGCCCGTATTGTGGCATCAGTCTGGCAGCTTTGACTTGTTCCCAACTTCTACGCTGAGCACTCAGAGAAAGCTGTGTAGTCAGGGCACAGGTCAACAGTGATCACATCCCATAGATAAGGATTGGGGTCATTATGTCCCTTGTGAGCCCATTACCTCGGCGATCTCCACCTTCCTCTCCCACGCTCGCACAGACTTCTCCAGCTCCTCCTGCGCCATCTTCTCCTGCACGTACTGCAGGACATCTGGGACGCTATAGTCGCTCAGCTGCTTCTTCAGCTTCTTGTTCAGAATTTCAGCCTTTGCTCGTTCCTGACAAAAGAAACCAGAGACATGAAAGGGGTCACAGCCCGAAACAGGGCACCACCAGCCCACCTGTGACATCGGCCGCCCCAGGATCCCGCTCACCTGCTCCACTTGACTCGTCTCCAACTCAATTCTCTGCAGGATCTCAGTACGGGACGAAATCTCCTTGGTAAGACGACCAGACTCCAGCGAGCTGTGCTGAAGCTTCTTCTGTAAGAACAGGACACCATCCAGAGCGCGGTCCTACCCTCCATGTACACCCCCCCCCCCTTCATCCAGAGCGCGGTCCTACCCTCCATGTACACACACACACCCCCATCCAGAGCGCAGTCCTACCCTCCGCTTACACTCCCCCATCCAGAGCGCTGTCCTACCCTCCATGTACACACACACCCCCATCCAGAGCGCGGTCCTACCCTCCATGTACACCCCCCCCTCCATCCAGAGCGCGGTCCTACCCTCCGTGTACACACACACACACACACACACACACACACCCCATCCAGAGCGCGGTCCTACTCAGCGTACACCCCCCATCCAGAGCGCGGTCCTACCCTCCGCGTACACCTCCCCTTCATCCAGAGCGCGGTCCTAGCCCCCGCGTACACCTCCTCCATCCAGAGCGCGGTCCTACCCTCCGCGTACACACCCTCATCCAGAGCGCGGTCCTACCCTCCATGTACACACACCCCCCATCCAGAGCGCAGTCCTACCCTCCGCGTACACACACACACACACACACACACACACACACACACACACACACACACCCCCCATCCAGAGAGCGGTCCTACTCAGCGTACACACCCCATCCAGAGCGCGGTCCTACTCGGCGTACACACCCCCATCCAGAGCGTGGTCCTACCCTCCATGTACACCCCCCCCCCCATCCAGAGCGCGGTCCTACCCTCCGCGTACACCTCCCCTTCATCCAGAGCGCGGTCCTACCCCCCCGCGTACACCTCCTCCATCCAGAGCACGGTCCTACCCTCCGCGTACACACCCATCCAGAGCGCGGTCCTACTCAGCGTACACACCCCCATCCAGAGCGCGGTCCTACTCGGCGTACACACCCCCATCCAGAGCGCGGTCCTACCCTCCATGTACACACACCTCCCATCCAGAGCGCAGTCCTACCCTCCGCGTACACACACACCCCATCCAGAGAGCGGTCCTACTCAGCGTGCACCCCCCATCCAGAGCGTGGTCCTACCCTCCATGTACACACACCCCCCATCCAGAGCGTGGTCCTACCCTCCGTGTGTACACACACACACCCCATCCAGAGCGCGGTCCTACTCAGAGTACACACCCCATCCAGAGCGTGGTCCTACCCTCCATGTACACACACCCCCCATCCAGAGCGTGGTCCTACCCTCCATGTACACACACACCCCATCCAGAGCGCGGTCCTACCCTCCGTGTACACCCCCCTTCATCCAGAGCGCGGTCCTACCCCCCGCGTACACCTCCCCTCCGCGTACACGCCCCATCCAGAGCGCGGTCCTACTTGGCGTACACACCCCCATCCAGAGAGCGGTCCTACCCTCCATGTACACACATCCCCCATCCAGAGCGCGGTCCTACCCTCCGCGTACACACACCCCATCCAGAGCGCGGTCCTACCCTCCGCGTACATACACACACACACACACACACACACACACACACCCCATCCAGAGCGCGGTCCTACTCAGCGTACACACCCCCATCCAGAGCGCGGTCCTACCCTCCGTGTGTGTACACACACACACACCCCATCCAGAGCGCGGTCCTACTCAGCGTACACACCCCCATCCAGAGCGCGGTCCTACCCTCCGAGTACACACCCCATCCAGAGCGCGGTCCTACTCAGCGTACACACCCCCATCCAGAGCGCGGTCCCACCCTCCACGTACACACCCCATCCAGAGCGCGGTCCTACTCGGCATACACACCCCCATCCAGAGCGCGGTCCTATCCTCCATGCACACCCCACCCCCCCAAATCCAGAGCGCGGTCCTACCCTTCGCATACACACACACACACACACCCCATCCAGAGCGCGGTCCTACTCGGCGTACACACCCCCATCCAGAGCGTGGTCCTACCCCTCCGCATACACACACCCTCATCCAGAGCGCGGTCCTACTCTCCGCGTACACACACACCCCCATCCAGAGTGCGGTCCTACCCTCCGTGTACACACACACACACACACACACCCCCATCCAGAGTGGTCCTACCCTCTGCATACACACCCATCCAGAGCACAGTCCTATCCTCCAAGTACACACCCCCATCCAAAGCACGGTCCTACCCTCCACGTACACACACTCCCAGCCAGTGCGTGGTCCTACCCTCTGCGTACACACACCCCCAGCCAGTGCGCGGTCCTACCCTCCGCGTACACACACACCCCCAGCCAGAGTACGGTCCTACCCTCCACGGACGCACACCCCCATCCACAGCACGGTCTTACTTACCCCATACACACACCCCCATCCACAGCACGGTCTTACCCTCCCCACACACAGACCCCCATCTTGCTCCTGGTGGTCACCTTGTAGGAATTCAGCACTTGCATGGTATTCCCAGTTGTCATTTTCAGCTGCAGAAGATCCTGGTTCCTTTCATCAATTCTTTCCAAAAATTGTGCATTTTCGATTTTCAGCTGCTGGAAATCCACCTCGTTCAGCACTTCTCCCATCTCCTCCTTCTAGAAATAACATACAGCAAAAGTTACTGAGGCTGCACCCAGACCACCACATTTACCTCGATGCCCTCCATTACTTGTCCGGCAAGGAGGTAATTATAGAGAATGAATCCCGAGAGAAACGCTGCCGCGGGGGCGCACGGCCCGGATGCCACGGGGAGGGGGGTGCACGATCCGGATGCCGCGGGGAGGGGGGCGCACGGCCCGGATGCCGCGGGGAGGGGGGCGCACGGCCCGGATGCCGCGGGGAGGGGGGCGCACGGCCCGGATGCCGCGGGGAGGGGGGCGCACGGCCCGGATGCCGCGGGGAGGGGGGCGCACGGCCCGGATGCCGCGGGGAGGGGGGCGCACGGCCCGGATGCCGCGGGGAGGGGGCGCACGGCCCGGATGCCGCGGGGAGGGGGGCGCACGGCCCGGATGCTGCGGGGAGGGGGGCGCACGGCCCGGATGCTGCGGGGAGGGGGGCGCACGGCCCGGATGCCGCGGGACGGTACCAACCCTTGACAATCTGCGGTTTAACCTGCATCTAGGGAAGGATTCCCCCGTCATACAGCAGGGTACCCCAGGAGGCTATGACAGGAGTACCACTTATCTGGGTAGACGAGGGCACTGGACTGCACAATGATGGGAGTGATAGGAGAGCACTACTACAATACCATCAATGCCATGACACCCCAGGTACAGGGACACAGGGGAAGATTAGCTGTGATGTGCGGTACCTGCTTCAGCTGCATCTGTAACTTCTTCTTCTGGATTCTTAATGCTGCGTTCTTTAAGCGGAGCTTATCCACCAGACTGTCCTGCCAGGAGACATGACCCCGTTATCACCGGTGAGAGACGTGCGCCATACCCGCACCCCTCGGACAATGCACCTACTCTCGCCAGCATCTTCTCCTCCATGTAGCGCAGGATCTTTTCGGGGCTGCCCCTTTCACCCTTCTTGTTGCTCGCAGCCGCTCTTGCGATGTCTCGCTCGAACTCGTACTTTGCCTTTTTAATTTCTGAGCTGCGGATCTCTGCCTCTTCCTTGGTGGCCTGGAGAAACGGAGAGAAGCGGTCACTGCATCAATGGAGGAGAGCAGACAAGTCCATCATCGTAAGAAGACATGCAGCAGCTGAGCGCTGGAGTATCTGGTTCTGCAGCAGGTGAGGGCTGGAATATGAGGTTCTGCAGCAGCTGAGCGCTGAAGTATGAGGTTCTGCAGCAGGTGAGAGCTGGATTATGAGGTTCTGCAGCAGCTAAGCGCTGGAGTATGAGGTTCTGCAGCAGCTAAGCAATGCAGTATGAGGTTCTGCAGCAGCTGAGCGCTGGAGTATGAGATTCTGCAGCAGCTGAGTGCTGGAGTATGAGATTCTGCAGCAGCTAAGCACTGGAGTATCTGGTTCTGCAGCAGCTGAGCGCAGGAGTATGAGGTTCTGCAGCAGGTGAGGGCTGGAATATGAGGTTTTGCGGCAGCTAAGTGCTGGAGTATGAGGTTCTGCAGCAGCTAAGCAATGGAGTACGAGGTTCTGCAGCAGCTGAGCGCTGGAGTATGAGATTCTGCAGCAGCTAAGCAATGGAGTATGAGGTTCAGCAGCAGTTGAGCGCTGGAGTATAAGGTTTTTGCAGCAGCTGAGAGCTGGAGTATGAGGTTCTGCAGCAGATGTGACAGACTGCTTCTACAGCAGGATATAAGCAGCGCCTGTGTAATGTTTCTCATCTCTGCACAATGAGCACAGCCGTGCATCGTACAGAGATCCGGGCGCTCAGGTATCAGCACCAAGAATCACAACTTTCATAGAGAAAGATGAAATTCTTCCATAAGACATCCCCGAAGAGGAGACATATATCCCCCACATTCATCATATGGGATAAAAAATGGCTGGTAAGAGATAAACTAATAAAAACAAGGGAAATTAGAGCGAGGTGACACTATAGCATCCATTGAAGTAGGGTCCCCCTGCAGTAACCAGGTAATTACCGCAGAGAAATGCTCTGGGAAAAGACACAGTCTGAGATCCGTAGATTCAAGAGGCAGAGAAGTGGAAGATGTAACACCTTCAGAGGTAACTAGACAATTGCAGTCAGATACTGTCGCCTGCGTGCATATAGGAATATTGGGGTTGGAGATATACTTTCGGCTTCGTAGCGAAGGGACGCAGATAACGCAATGACTCACATCACTCAAAGACCATTCTAGCACCACCAACTAAATACCGCGAGGACAACTGATGCTATCCAGGCCATGTGTCATCTCTATAGACAGATAAAAGCGTGGTAAGAAACATAACGACAATATCTCCTGCCTGGGACCTCCAGAGGCGAAGATATCCTGTAAGTTGGGAATCTCAAACTTCTAACAGGCTTAGCACATCCCACTATCCAGCCACACTAGGTCATGAAGGAACATCGGGTTCAGTCTCTTTCGTTACTCCTTTTCCTTTACACAATTGTAAACAGTGGTGTGAAAAAGTGTTCACACCCTTTATGATTGCTACTAGATGGTGGCCCGATTCTAACGCATCGGGTATTCTAGAATATGCATGTCCACGTAGTATATTGCCCAGTGACGTAGTATATTGGCCAGTTATGTAGTATACAGCACAGAGCCACGTAGTATATTGGCCAGTTACGTAGTATACAGCACAGCGCACGTAGTATATTGCACAGCGACGTAGTATACAGCACAGAGCCACGTAGTATATTGCCCAGTTACATAGTATATTGGCCAGCCACGTAGTATATTGGCCAGCCACGTAGTATATAGCCCAGTGACGTAGTATACAGCACAGAGCCACGTAGTACATTGCCCAGTGACGCAGTATACAGCACAGAGCCACGTAGTATACTGCCCAGCCACATATGTCACAGGTTAAAAAATAAACATATACTCACCTTCCAAGGGGCCCCTTGTAGTTCTGTCGCCTGTGTTCGGTTCAGGCGGCAGCTTCCGGTCCGAGGGTGTGATGACGTTGCGGTCACATGACCGTGACGTCACGGCAGGTCCTTCTCGCGCAGGTGCGCAGAGCCTGTGATGACGTCGTGGTCACATGACCGTGACGTCATGGCAGGTCCTTGTCGCACACCAACCTTAGCACCGGAACCTGCCGCTTGCATGGACCGGTCACCGGAGCGTTGGAAAGGCGGCGGAAGGTGAGTATATAATGATTTGTTTTTTTTGTTTTTTTTTAAATTATTTTTAACAGATGTTTTTACTATTGAGGCTGCATAGGCAGCCTCAATAGTAAAAACTTGGTCACACAGGGTTAATAGTGGCGGTAACGGAGTGAGTTACCCGCGGCATAACGCGGTCCGTTACCGCTGGCATTAACCCTGTGTGAGCCGTGACTGCGGGGAGTATGGAGCGGGCGCCGGGCAGTGACTGCAGGGGAGTAGGGAGGGACTAATCGGATTGTGCCCGTGCTGATTGGTTGCGGCAGCCATGACAGGCAGCTGGCGAGACCAATCAGCGAATGAATATCCGTGACGGAAGTTGCCGACAGAAAGATGGAAGTACCCCTTAGACAATTATATATATAGATTGTTTTGTATGTTTGTCACTTAAATGTTTCCGATCACCAAACAAAGGTGAATATTAGACAAAAGATAACAATAATCATAAAATGCAGTTTATAAATGGAGGGCTTTACTATTAACCCCTTAACGACTGCCAACGCATTAAAACGGCGATGGGGAATAAGAGTATAGCGCCGCCTGGAGGCGATTCCCACTGGTGTCGGCTCTACATGACAGCTGACACCCTGCAGTATCGGACCTGGCCAGCTTTACGACCGATCAATCATGACAGCGGTATTCAAGTTGTTGCCAGGAGGTCACAAGAAGACCCCCTTAGTATCCATCAGACCCCTGCGATGAGGATCCTGGGTCCTGATGGTGCCCATTTTACACTGAGGTCATGTGATGACGGCATAGTACAGTGGCCTGTGAGATCCAGCTGTGCTGCAGTACAGCATAGAGAGTGGCAGGACTTTAGGTCCCTCTATTTAGCACTTTATCTCCGGAAACAAGCAAGTCCCCTGATGATTCAGCTTGGAAGAAACGTGTTGGGACAATCCATGAGGGAGGGTGCAGGCCATGCTTAATACAGTGGTAGATGTGGACTGCCCTTATCAGGGCAGGAGTTTTGGGGATAGACTATTGATAGACCCATAGGGATTGACAGGGTATTGTCTTCCCTACGCATTGTTCCATGGAATATCCATGACTCCCGTACCTGGCTTCTGGAATTGGCGAGACCGTTCCTCTCTTCGTTATATTCTTTCAGGTTGCATATTTTGCTTCATAATCACTGACATTTTGTGATAACAATCATTACTTATGCAGCCAAGGGTATAAGGATTGGTATTGTCACGTAACGTTTTAGATACTCTACCCTGGCTTACATAGATTTCGCTACAGCCACTGCAAGACAAATCTTTTTATCCTAAGGCTACGTTCACATTTGCGTTGTTGGGCGCAGCGTCGGCGACGCAACGCAAAACATATGCACAACGCAGTGTTTTGTGACGCATGCGTCCAACGTTACATGAAATTGACACTTCACTTTTTTTTTTTTATCAAAAGACGCACGCGTCGAACAACGCAGGACGAAGCAGGCACTTGCGCCCTATGCATTTTCCATAGACCCTAATGGTTTTTTTTGGCGCATTTACGACGCAAGTGCGAAGCATGCGTTTTTAAAAAAAATTAGGACGCAGGAAAACTGCAACATGTAGCGTCCCCAGCGCCCTGTCTTGTGCGTCTAAATGAGGCATGCGTCGTAAAACGCAGTACAACGCATACCGGCGCATGTCCATGCGCCCCCCATGTTAAAGATAGGGGCGCATGACGCATGCGTCGGTATGCGTCGACGACGCTGCGCCCAAAGGCGCAAATGTGAACATAGCCAAGGGGGTTTTCGTTTCTGCATTGTTTTGGTCTTACATGGTTTGAAACTTTACGCCTTGTGTTTTAGTTCACTGAGGTTGACACTTTTTGCTTTTGATACCTTTTAAGCACACATTAAAAGTTAGGTTTTAAATTTCCACCAATGGTGTATCATAAAACAAACCACGTACACATAATTAGTAAAGACCCGGTCTATAAAACTAGCACATTATTTATTCAGTATGGTGAACGCCGTAAAAAAACAACAACAAAAAAAGACACCAAAAATGTCACCGTTTATTCACTTTTTTTTGTGAGTCACTATGATGAAAAAGCAATCAAAAAGTCATGTGTAAAAAAAAAAAAAAAAATAGCTACAAATGAAAAAGCCAAACCGTCTCATAAAAAAACAAGCCCTCGTTTGGCTCATTCAGCCAAAAAAAAAAAACAAACAAAAAAAACATGACAGTTCTCAGAATGGGACGATGCAAAAACAAATTCATTTTGCTACAATATTGTTTTTAGTCTGTAAAAATAGCAAATTATAAAAACCAAAAAAAAGAACTATTCTTGTACTGCTGTCTATTTGTTCATTCTGCCTCCCAAACATCGGAATAAGGACCGGCTCACATTTATCCTGCACTTTCCGCTGAGCACTTACGTCGCGGTGTGAAGACACAGGGGGTCAGTGGGTGCCCTCATCCACTGGCTCGAGACTGCATGGACCAGGTCACATACCACTGAGCGCCCGCTCTCTCCCCGTGGGCAGAACACTACTCAGACAACACAGAGTGAGGGTAACAGTGTGGCAATAATGTCAACACCCCTTTCCTTTTCCCTTTTTTTCCCCCATAATATTCAGTTATGTTCAAATACTATTGTATTTAGCTGATAAATGATTGAGGAAATTTTTTGCAACAATGTACAATGACTGAAAGCTAAATGGTTGTTAATATGACCCCTTTTAAAGTTAATAAAAAGTTTCTGATTAAGAAAAAAGTAATAGAAAAAAAAAATAAAAAATATATATATATATATATATATATATATATATATATATATATATATATATATATATATGTAAAAAAGAAAAGGAACAGCACACTTTATACTTATCTTCGGGTGCAGGCCCCCAGGATAATAGTCCATATATCCAAGCTGGTCAATATACAGAAAAAACGAGGCAGCACTCCATCTTTGCAATGTTAGACGTGCAGGATTTTAATCAACCCACTGGTTTGGGCGACGTTTCGGCTCAGACTGAGCCTTTCTCAAGCAATGGGTGTAACAAACAGGTGTCAATTTATAGTACTCTCAACAATAATTTCAGCCAAAGTGAATAAATATATCATACAGTGAATACCTCATATATTATACAGATACAATTATATGTGGAAATATATGTGCAAATTCATTCATGATCATAGATCAATATAAAGTGCTTGTATATATAAAGTGCTCTGTGCTTGTATATACTATATTTCATTAAAATCATCTCCACATTAGGTTCATTTCTTAGAATATAACTAACTAATGTAACATAATATTTCATGAATACATACTGTGGTAATGAGGAGCCCATGTGCCGCATGTAGGACGCCATTCACCGTACTCAGCGTCTGCCAATACCTACTGCGCATGTCCCAGCGCGTCACAAGCATAGTTTACTGCGCATGTCAAGGCGCACATTGAATGTAGAGGATTGCCGATAAACTGAGTTAAAGATATTAGGATACGTTTGTGCTAGGGCGCCTAATAACGCCGTATCATAGCGCCACTATTGCGCATGAGCCTCCAAGTATATCTACTCATTTGTGGCACACTATAAATTTTTATTTTATTTTAGTCTAACATTGCAAAGATGGAGTGCTGCCTCGTTTTTTCTGTATATTGACCAGCTTGGATATATGGACTATTATCCTGGGGGCCTGCACCCGAAGATAAGTAGAAAGTGTGCTGTTCCTTTTCTTTTTTACCTATACTAATGTCTGGAAATTTTTGCACATATAAGTATTTTTTCTTCTTTTTTTGTATTCTCAACAATCTTAAGCCATTTTTTGGAACCATGGAGGAAAATCCCATGGGACCAGGGATCTTCAACTATACTGTTGAGGATGAGGAACGTATACTTAATAGTATAGAGGGGGATGCAACATTCTTGAAAACCCCATCTATTGTTGAAATTAAACGGAAATATGAAAATGACTCTAAACGTCTAGTTAGTTCACAGTTACATCTATCAACACTGGGACAATATTATAAGGAACGAAAAATTCCCAGGGGATTAAGGTCAAACATTAGACCAAATTTGTTTATGGGGAATTCCACTTTTTGTACCCGGTTTACAATGATCTCTAATAAATACGCTATGGACATAATGCTGCTAAATATAGAATTTTTACAAATGGAAGTAAAAAAGATGCAATTGAGTGTTGGAGAAATGGAAAAGAAATTGCAAGAAGTGTTGAATAAGGAAGATTGGATTGCTTTTAAAGAAAAAATAGAAAGAGATTTATGTAAATTTAGAGGTGATTTGGAAGAAACAAAACGAAAAAAATGGAGTAGGGACGCTGGTGATTATGAAACCGGACATGTCTACACTTGGCAAAATGATAGTGCTAGGATACCGTGGAAGAAGAGAGGTCAATTGGAATCCAGGAAAACAGATGAATATAATCAAACTGAGTGTGTGATTAATGAATTTATTCCCTCTAGACCCAATAGGTGGAATGGAAGCCGGAAAAGACGAGGAGGCAAACGCCACCATCGGAGGCAAAAAGAAACCAGAAAAAATCAAGCCACAAGCCCAAAGACAACCGAACCTCAGGAGGCGGGAACAGAACTTGTAGTGAACATTTCAACAAAGGTACTCACTAATATGCAGGTGTCTGTGCTAAGTAAGGGACTTTCGTTTAGTCCATGTTCACATATGGACTGGTTCAATTTACAAGTGGACTTGGCACGTTTTTTCAGGGCAGTAAGACTGAAAGCATTAAGCTACTTACAGGTAGCGGCGTTTTTCGGAGGCCCATGACAGCACTACGAGAGAGGGGATCCGCCCTTCAGGAACAGGAAACCTACAGAGATACAAAAGGGCGGTACCTCTCCCTATGCATCAGTTGTATATTAGAGCCTGAGAGGACTACCGCGGTTAGTAGCACACAAATATTATATACAGTTTATATACAAAACTAATCCAATACAAATACCACACGTGAGATCTATATATATCTCATTATATACATTATAGGAAGTGCAACCCCCACGTGAATAGGGAGGGAACTAAGGGTGCTGTCATGGGCCTCCGAAAAACGCCGCTACCTGTAAGTAGCTTAATGCTTTATTCGGACTCCCATGACAGCACTACGAGAGAATTACAGAGATGTAAAACTACCTTAGGGAGGGACTATAGCTTGCAGCACCCTTAACCCGAAGGTGAGATCAGAGGAGCACCCCAAGTCCAACCGATAGTGCTTGAAAAAGGTGGAAGGGGACGACCACGTAGCTGCCTTACATATCTGGTCGATTGATACTCCAGATCTTTCCGCCCAGGATGTAGCCATGGCCCTGGTGGAATGCGCCCTCAGATTCTGCGGAGCCGGACCTCCACCTGCAGTATAAGCCAGAGAGATAGCCTCCCTAATCCACTTCGCTAGTGTGAACTTCGAAACTCTAAGCCCTTTCCTAGGACCTTGGAAGGATAAAAATAACGCATCCTCTCTCTTCCAAGCGTTAGTGACTGAGATGTATTCTAACAGGCATCTCCTAACATCTAATGTATGGAGTAGTTCTTCTTTAGCGTTAGAGGGGTTAGGGAGAAATGATGGTAACACTATCTCCTGTGATCTGTGAAAATGTGAGGCGACTTTTGGCAAATAGGCGGGGTCCGGTTTTAGGACTACTCTGTCCTGTAAAAACTCTGTATATGGGGAGAGTCTAGAGAGTGCTTGAATGTCCCCTACTCTACGAGCAGATGTTATCGCTACCAAGAACGCTGTCTTGAGGGACAATAATTTAATTGAAGCAGAATGTAAGGGCTCAAACGGTTCTCTAGTCAAGGCTGACAGGACTAGGTTGAGATCCCAAGGTACCGACCTGTTCTTGTGTATAGGTCTAGCTCTACTAGAAGCTTTTATAAACCTTGATACCCAATAGTTATTAGCAACGTTACAAGAAAACAGGGCCCCCAGGGCTGAGACTTGTACTTTTAGTGTACTTGTGGATAGGTTTAGCTCTAACCCTTTCTGCAGGAATTCTAAAATTTGGTTAATTGGTAACCCTTCTTCAATTCTGAAATCTGAAGAGGCCAAGAACTTCCTCCAGGTTCTAGAGTAGATCTTTGTTGTTATATTTTTTCTACTCTTCATAAGGGTATCAATTAAGTTTGGGGAAAAACCTCTGTTTTTTAATAATGACCTCTCAAACACCATGCCGTCAAATGGAGCCCCTTCACCTGCGGATGGGTGATCGGACCTTGATGGAGTAAATTGGGAATGTCCGGAAGTACCCAGGGGTCTTCCACCGACATGGTCCTGAGCCACGCGAACCAAGCTCTCTTGGGCCAGAAAGGGGCGACCAGTATGACCCTTGCTCGGTCCTCCCTTATTTTCCTGACCACAAGAGGTAATAGGCCCAGCGGGGGAAACGCATAAGCCAAACGGAAGTCCCATTTGATCAGGAAGGCGTCCACTGCCAACGGATTCTCCCTGGGATTCAGAGAACAGAATTTTTTTGTTTTTCTGTTGTCCCTGGTGGCAAACAGGTCCACGTCTGGATGACCCCACATGTGGACGATTTGACCGAAGATGTCTCTGTTCAGGGACCATTCCCCTTGTTTTAAGGTGTTGCGGCTTAGAAAGTCCGCTTTTATGTTTTCTTTCCCTTTTAAATGTAGAGCAGTTAAAGATAGTAAACTGCTCTCTGCTGTCTGGAGAAGGCGGTCTGCTACTTCCATCAGAGATTCGGAGTGTGTACCACCCTGGTGGTTTACGTAGGCTACTGCCACCTGGTTGTCGGAGAGGATCTTGACATGGTGACCCTGTAGATACACGAGGAGTTTTTTAACTGCTAGTTCAATAGCCATTAACTCTCTCTGATTGGAGGAAGCTGATGTTTGAGGGTCCCATAGCCCTTGAACTACGATGTCACCCATGTGCGCCCCCCATCCCGTAGGGCTGGCGTCAGTTGTTATTACACGAGTCACATGTGTCACCCAGGGAACTCCTGCCGACAGATTGCCTTCCACTAGCCACCATCTGAGAGATGTAAGTACTACTGGACTTAACGTCACCTGACCCTGCAAGGACCCCTGTAAGGCTCTATCATTGTCCAGAACCTCAAACTGTAAAGGTCTGGTGTGGAATTGGGCCCAACGGACGGCAGGAATGCACGAAGTTAGGGATCCTAACAGTGACATAGCCTGTCTAAGGGTCATGGATGGTTTATTAATCGCCTTCAACACCTGTTGTTGAATGTGGAGTAATTTATCAGGCGGCAGACAGCATTGTTGGGTCTCTGAATTTAATAACAGTCCGAGGAATCTCTGAATTTTTAGGGGCTGTAAACAGGATTTGTCATAATTTATAATCCAGCCCAGATGTTCTAGTTTGGCTATGGCTGTCTTTGCTTGTGAAAGGCAATGACCTGCTGAATTCCCCACAATAAGGAAATCATCCAGATAAGGTATTATGAGGATATCGGATTCTCGCAAATATGCCATAACCTCAGCGACTACCTTGGTAAATACCCTAGGAGCTGCAGAAATGCCGAAGGGAAGGGCTCGATATTGAAAATGACGAACAATTCCCTCTATAGACACCGCCACCCTCAGGAACCTCTGGAAGTTCTCATGGATAGGAACATGATAGTATGCGTCCTTAAGATCTACAACTACCATAAAGCAGTGTTTGAACAACATCTTTATTGTAGTACTGATAGACTCCATTTTGAAGGTTTTATTAACCAGGAATTCATTTAGAGATTTAAGATTAATGATGGTCCTAAATGACTTATCTGGTTTTTGAATCAGAAATAGAGGAGAGTAGAACCCTCTTCCTCTTTCTGAATCTGGGATCTCAATCAGCACCTTTTTAAGACATAAATTGGTGACTTCAGCTTCCAAAGCCGTTTGTTCAATAGAGGAGGAACGTAAGGGGGTTAATTTGAACTTATCCCGAGGCCAATGGTCAAACTCCAGTCTGATATAATGCCTCGGACCCAGTCACTATTAGTGATGTCAGACCATGCGGAAGAGAAGGCTGCCAATCTCCCTCCCACAGGGATTGCTAGTCATTGGTCTGACTTTTTACGTTCTTTTGAGGAACGGCGGAACATATAGCCCGTACCTCTCTTGCGTCTATCCTCCCATCTGAAATTATCTCTCGAGGGTGAGGACGCGCGTTTCCTTCCGCGACCAAACCTCCTTCTGTTGAAGGGGCGACGGTAAGATGCTGATGGCAGATTAGGGAACTTCTTATCATCACCTGCTTTTTCAAGCAAGTCATCCAGAGTTGGTCCGAAGAGATATTCCCCTTTACATGGGATAGCGCAGAGCTTGGATCTTGATTGGATGTCACCAGACCAACATTTTAACCATAAGGCTCTACGAGCCGCGTTGGAAAGACCTGCTGCTCTGGCCGCCATTTTGACGGAATCCAGTGAAGCGTCCGACAGGAAGGCCGCAGCATCTTGAATCACTGGGAGCGCATTCAGGATTGTATTCCTGGATGCACCTTCCTTAAGTTGTGACTCTAACTGATCCAGCCAGACCATTAAGGATCTGCCTGTACACGTTGCGGCCACCGCTGGTCTCAGAGATCCGGCCGCCATCTCCCAGGTACCTTTAAGGAAGGTGTCTGCCTTCCTATCAAGCGGATCTTTAAGGATCCCCATATCCTCAAAGGGTAATGAGGCTTTTTTGGACGCTTTCGCCACCGCCGCATCTAGCTTAGGGGCCTTGTCCCAGGTATCAACGGCTGCATCCTCAAAGGGATACCTGCGTTTTAAAGCTGGTGGTAACGAGCCTTTTTTCTCCGGTTTCTTCCACTCACGGAGAATTAAATCTTGAACTTTATCTATCACCGGAAAGGATCTGCGCTTCTTATGGTCTAATCCGCTGAACATTATTTCCTGCCTGGAAGGTTGTGTTTTAGGCTCTTCCAGGCCCATGGTACCCCTGACCGATTTAACTAGTTTGTCCACTCGGTCCAGCGGTAGACAAAACCGGCCAGAGTCCTCTTCCGATGACGAGGAAGAGGGAATAGAGCCATAGGAACCTTCCTCTTTTTCTTCCTCCGAAGATTCAGAGATTAAGGGAGTTTTAGGTTTTGAACTTCCCGCCTGGGATAGAGACCGCAGGGATTCCCTTACTTCCATACGGATCATCTCTTTTAAGTTAGCCGTATTTGCAGATTCTTCCGCTACCTAGGGGAGGACAATAAGGTGATACCATCTATCCGACCGGATGTCCCTTAACCCCTACCACACCTGTAGACCTCACCGTCTGTTGTATACAGGGGGCACATAATTTTTTAGGGTAAGAATCTGGTAAAGGGATTCCACACAGGGCGCACTCCTTATGTTTCGTCTTTGCACTTCTCTTCCCCTAGAATGACAAAGTATAAGGGGGCCCGCGTCACTGAGTGAACATTCACGTAGATCACTTACCAGTGTACGCCAAATCAAGGTACCGGAACACGAGGGGGTTCTTTCCCAGTCGAAGCTCTCGATCCCTGCTTGGACGAGCTTTTGCGGCTGGACTGGTCACTCCTGACATGCTCCTTCTCCAAGGGCTTCTGTCGCACCTCCAGTAGCTGAGGCTGCTCACCACCACTCTCCATGATGGAAGTGTGACCAAAAGCAGGGCTCTAAATCCGACACCTGCTTAAATCCCCCTGGGTTCCGGTCAGCAGACTGCCTGGCGTCATCCCATTGGTTTCTGCTGACCAGACCGCAGCTGGGAGGTCAGCGGTAGTTAGTGGGGAATCCGGTGTCCAGGATCGATGGGCGCCGCCATCTTGGATAGAGTGCGCATGCGCAGCCATCCAGTAACCCGGAAGCGCCTGCCGACTCCGCCCCCGGCGTCACAGCATTCCGGAAACGCTCCTGAGAGCGGTGCAGGACGCCGGAGATGTGCGACAGCGCTCCGGTCGGCGCCGCTTTCCCGTCACCGCTACCCCACTCCACCACTGCACCGCCGCATCGCTGCAAGAACCAAGGGGGGCATATACTTACCAACGCCGGCATAGAATGGAGATCAGGCAATCCTCCGGACCCTGCTCCCTGCTGCCATACGCCACCGACGTGCAGTCCAGCCAGGACCACCGTGGCGCCTCCAGGGACATCCGCACCGGCCGAGGTAGGAGACCCCCCCGCTACCAGATTCGGCCGGCCGGCCTGGGATCCACTACGGAGAATTTCATCTGTAGGATCCTGTCCCTCCAGGAACAGGAAACCAACTGATGCATAGGGAGAGGTGCCGCCCTTTTGTATCTCTGTAGGTTTCCTGTTCCTGAAGGGCGGATCCCCTCTCTCGTAGTGCTGTCATGGGAGTCCGAATAAAGAATGGTTTCATAACAAGGATAGTATTACAAATGTGAAAAGTAGTGAATTTGATCTAAGGATGGTTGAATTGCGTAATAAAAGTAACTTTATGCCCCCTACTAGTTCAGCTGTCATAGACGCTTTTGAGGAGGTGGTTATGATGGAGATAGAAGAATTGAGAGATAATATGCAGAAAGAATTTCAACACCCGAATATATTGAGAGATGAGGTCTTGGCATTGCAGGAACTTGTCCATGATGGCGACGTCATCATCAAACCCGCAGACAAAGGGGGTGCCGTCGTCGTCATGGACAAGTGTATGTATATAAATGAAATTAATAGACAACTGCAGGATGAAGAAGTCTATGGTAGGATGGATGGAGACCCCAGGTTTCGCATTGAGAAGGAAATTAGGATGTGCCTGAAGGAAGCTGTGGATTCAAAAGTAATTGATCAAGATTTATTTGATTATCTACAGGTGGAGGCTCCCACAACCCCGGTGCTATATACTATCCCCAAAATCCACAAGAGTTTGATAAATCCACCGGGACGCCCAATAGTCTCCGGGGTTAACTCAATATTTAGTAAGATGGGTATATTTTTGGACAGAATTTTTAACCCTTTAGTTAAAAGTGGAAAATCGTATATTAGGGATACAACGGACTTTTTAAAAAAATTGGAAGGAATACAGTTGACGGATGAGATTATTTTAGCGTCTTTTGACGTGGTATCCCTATATACGTCTATTGATCACGAAAGGGGGTTACGGGCGGTGGATAAAAAATTGGATTCGGCAAAATTTACAGTGGAAGGTAGAACCTTTTTATTAAGACTGTTAGAAATAATACTGAAACGCAACTATTTTCTTTTTGGGGATACGTTTTATGCACAAAAGCGAGGAACTGCAATGGGGGCCAATATGGCCCCCGCATATGCAAATTTGGTAATGGAGGTGCTGGAGGAGGACTTCGTCTATGTGTCCCACCACTTCCGACAAGTTTTGGTGTGGTGGAGATACATAGACGACGTCTTCCTCCTGTGGACAGGTACACAAAGGGCACTAGATGATTTCCACTGTTTTCTCAATACAATTGACGAGACTATTAAATTCACTTTGGTATCATCTAGACTGGAAATTCAGTTTTTAGATGTATTGGTTACACAAAAGGAGGGGGGGCTAAATACAACGCTTTTTGTAAAGAAAACAGATAGGAATAACTTATTGACATATGATAGCCAGCATCCACGTAGTATGTTAAAATCGATCCCGCTTAGTCAATTATTGAGAGTACGACGAATTGTTAAAGAAGAAGAAGAGGTTGATATTGTGCTTCACAGACTAACTGATAAATTTCTGAGAAGGGGGTATCCGAAGAGTTTATTAGAGAAAACAAAACAAAGGGTGCTTCAACAGGATAGAGAGGGTTTGATCAATAAACCACCCAGTGCAAAGAGAAGAAGGCAGTTGGATCGGATTCCACTGGTTACGACCTATGTGGAAGAAAGCAAAGAAGTAGCCAAAATAGTTAGGAAACATTGGGGGATGTTGGGTAGGTGTCTCCCTGATATTAAGGAGTTTAAGATGCCGCCCATTTGTTCCTATAAGAAGAGTAAAAATATTGGCAACTATCTGGTTAAATCAGATATAGGAACAATGAAAAAAAGTTTCCAGTCGACATTAACAGGCCTAAGTAAAAAAGGATGCTTTCCGTGTCTGAATTGCGTGAACTGTACACACATGGTGAAGGGCTGTACATTTCAGCATCCCCGGACAGGGAAGACATATAGGATTAATGAATATCTGACATGTAGCTCCGAATTTGTCATATATCTCCTAATGTGCCCGTGCAATTTGTGGTATATTGGTGAGACTACATGCGAGTTCAAGGTAAGAATGAACCAGCACCGGTATACAATAAGAAAGAAACGAATGGATCTTCCAGTCCCGAAACATTTTGTGGAACTAAATCATTCCGAGAGGGATTTAAAGTGCAAAATAATTGATATAGTCCCGGTACAAAGGAGAGGGGGTGACAGGGATCCTTAAAAAGAAAGAACTAAAATGGATCTATGAACTGGATACCCTCAAGCCTAAAGGCCTAAATGTAGATTTTAAAATTCATACAGTCATGTAATTTATTTCATATGGTTTGTTAAGTATATGTTCTTTATCCTTGAAGTATTTTTGAGGGTACATGGTTATTTGAAAAATTCATTCCCTGATTTTAATATCTTTTATGGTTCTCCATTTTTTAGGTTCGTCTACTCTGTGTTGAGGAACATGGTCGCATGAGGACGGAAGGCCTAGATTTGAAATTAATCCAGAAAATATTTCACATATTTGATAGATTCATATAAAAAATTCTTATATAAAAAATTCTTTAAAAATATTTTGAAGTGGTGGATTGCAGACATAATTGATTTATTTATGTGAAATAAAATGTCAATTTCAAAGGAATTTTTTCTTTCTTTTGTTGTATGATTATACTGGGGCATAAAATATATACAAATATTTATAAACATTAGTGGAGAGGGTTATGTTACCTTACGGTTGTCCAGTTTGGGGCGGTTGGCTCGGAGGGGCTGGCTGTGACATCTGGAGGCTGTGTGGCGCCCGGGGGCAGCCTTTATAAAGGTGTCGTCCGGGTAGTCAGGGTAAAGAACCCCATTTCAAGGATAATAAAACAAAGATATCTTTAAAATATGCCCTGGTATTTAATTAATATGCAATTTTCACTGTATATTGTGCAGGTGACCTAGTGGATTACGGAGTAAGTTGATCCGCAAAATTGTTTAAAAGTTCTAAAATAGAAATTTATAGTGTGCCACAAATGAGTAGATATACTTGGAGGCTCATGCGCAATAGTGGCGCTATGATACGGCGTTATTAGGCGCCCTAGCACAAACGTATCCTAATATCTTTAACTCAGTTTATCGGCAATCCTCTACATTCAATGTGCGCCTTGACATGCGCAGTAAACTATGCTTGTGACGCGCTGGGACATGCGCAGTAGGTATTGGCAGACGCTGAGTACGGTGAATGGCGTCCTACATGCGGCACATGGGCTCCTCATTACCACAGTATGTATTCATGAAATATTATGTTACATTAGTTAGTTATATTCTAAGAAATGAACCTAATGTGGAGATGATTTTAATGAAATATAGTATATACAAGCACAGAGCACTTTATATATCCAAGCACTTTATATTGATCTATGATCATGAATGAATTTGCACATATATTTCCACATATAATTGTATCTGTATAATATATGAGGTATTCACTGTATGATATATTTATTCACTTTGGCTGAAATTATTGTTGAGAGTACTATAAATTGACACCTGTTTGTTACACCCATTGCTTGAGAAAGGCTCAGTCTGAGCCGAAACGTCGCCCAAACCAGTGGGTTGATTAAAATCCTGCACGTCTAACATTGCAAAGATGGAGTGCTGCCTCGTTTTTTCTGTATATGTATATATATGTATATATATGTATATATGTATATGTATATATATATATATATATATATATATATATATATATATATATATATATATATATATATATATATAAAAAATAGTGTGAGATCTAAGGGCTAGCCTTCTATAAATGTAGACATGGCTTGGGGAAGCATTCGTGCAGGGGTGCATTCGTGCACTATTATTCGTGTACTTTTATTCAAAGTACTTTTTCTAAGTACTCGCAGTTATAACATGGCAGTTAGACAGGGCAGGAGACAGGTAAGACAATCTAAATCTATTCCCTATTCATTTGGAACAGAACAAATACTCACCATATGTATTTGTATAATTTATATCCTGGCTGCCACATTCACACACTTTCACCGCCCTTGCATTAACTCTCTACACTCCATCCATATCGGCCCCTCTGTCATTGCCTCTCCTATTTTTAGCACTCATGCTCTGTTCACACTGCTTAACAGCGCAGATCCATTCAGTCCCACCATCCAACACAAGAGACGCTCTCACAAATCACTTAACCATCTGCTCACTCTTTCTATCCTCCTAGTTGCTGGAGACATCTCTCCAAACCCCGGCCCCCCATGTTATAGCCAGTCAAACCTCCCAACTGCTACACTCAGAAACCCCTCTAACCTTATTAATATTCCATGCATGCCTTCTGTCTCTTTGAATTGTGCCCTTTGGAATTCTCGCTCTGTGTGTAATAAACTCTCCTTCATCCATGACTTCTTCCTTTCTAATTCTCTTAACCTCTTGGCTCTTACTGAAACCTGGATCCAGCAGTCAGACACCACCGCTGCTGCTGCTCTTTCATATGGTGGACTACACTTTTCTCATACCCCAAGATCGGACAACAGAGCAGGTGGAGGCGTTAGTCTGCTCCCTTCACCCAAATGTACCTTCCAAGTTATCCCCCAAGTACCCTCACTTGTCTTCCCTTTGTTTGAGGTCCATGCTGTCAGACTCTACATCCCCTTCTCCATGCGAGTGGCGGTGGTGTATCGTCCTCCAGGCCCCTCTCATCAGTTCCTGGACCACTTTGCCACCTGGATTCCACACTTTCTCTCCCGTGACACCCCAACCCTCATCATGGGTGATTTCAACATCCCCATTGCTTCTCCCCATCTGCTTCTCACCTTTTATCTCTTACCTCCTCTTTCGGCCTCTCGCAGCATACTAACTCTCCAACACATGAAGATGGAAACTCCCTCGACTTGGTCTTCTCCCAGCTTTGCTCAGTGAATGATATCACAAAGTCCCCTCTCCCGCTCTCTGACCACAACCTTCTTTCATTCTCTATCAAGAACTGCCATCCCGCTCAGGTCACCCCCACTTTCCACACTTATAGAAACATACAGGCCATTAACATCCAGAAACTTATGAAGAACTTGCAGTCATCATTGGCCCCAATCTCCTCCATCTCATGTCCTGATTCTGCTCTGAAGCATTACAATGAAACCCTGCAAAGTGCCCTGGATGAAGCTGCACCTCCTATACATAGAACAACTCAGCACAGATGGCGACAACCGTGGCACACGCTGCAAACATGTTTCCTGCAGCGGTGCTCCATGTGCGCCAAACGTCTGTGGAGAAAATCTAATCTACCCGAAGATTTCATCCATTATAAGTTCATGCTAAAAACATACAACTCTGCCCTTCACCTCTCCAAACAAACTTATTTCAACACCCTCATCACCTCACTATCCAATAACCCTAAAATGTCTCTTTGACACTTTCCAGTCCCTACTCAACCCAAGAGTGCAGGCCCCAACCACGGATCTCCGCGCTGACGATCTGGCCAATTACTTCAAAGAAAAAATTGACCACATTCGACAGGAAATCATCTCCCAATCTCTTCATACCATGCACTGTCTTCCCTCCCCCACTGCATCTAGTTTACTCTCTGACTTTGAACCAGTTACAGAAGAAGAAGTAATCAGGCTCCTTACATCTTCTCGCCCAACCACTTGCACCAGTGACCCCATTCCGTCACATCTCCTCCAGTCCCTTTCCCCGGCTGTCACCTCTCACCTAACAAAAATATTCAACCTTTCTCTCACTTCCGGTATTTTTCCATCCTCATTTAAGCATGCCATCATACATCCATTACTTAAAAAACCATCCCTCGATCAAAACTGTGCCACTAATTATAGACCTGTCTCTAACCTTCATCTCCAAACTCCTCGAACGCCTGGTCCACTCCCGTCTTACCCGCTATCTCTCAGATAACTCTTCTCGACCCTCTTCAATCTGGTTTCCGCTGTTTACACTCTACTGAAACTGCCCTCACTAAAGTCTCTAATGACCTACTAACAGCTAAATCTAATGGTCACTACTCCATGCTAATTCTCCTGGATCTGTCCGCAGCATTCGACACTGTGGATCATCAGCTCCTCCTCACTATGCTCCGCTCCATCGGCCTCAAGGACACCGTTCTCTCTTGGTTCTCCTCCTATCTCTCTGACCGCTCCTTCACTGTATCTTTTGCTGGTTCCTCCTCCTCTCACCTTCCCCTTACTGTTGGGGTTCATCAAGGATCAGTCCTAGGCCCCCTCCTCTTCTCTTTGTATACTGCCCCTATTGGACAAACAATCAGTAGATTTGGTTTCCAGTACCATCTCTATGCTGACGACACCCAATTATACACTTCTTCTCCTGTTATCACGCTGACCTTTTTAGAAAACATAAGTGATTGTCTTACCGCTGTCTCTAACATCATGTCCTCCCTCTATCTGAAACTGAACCTGTCAAAAACTGAACTCCTCGTGTTCTCTCCCTCTATTAACCTACCTTTGCCTGACATTGCCATCTCCGTGTGCGGTTCCACCATTATTCCAAAGCAACATGCCCGCTGCCTTGGGGTCATCCTTGATTCGGAGCTTTCATTCGCCCCCCACATCCGATCACTGGCTCGCTCTTCTTATCTGCATCTCAAAAACATTTCTAGAATTCGCCCTTTTCTTACTTTCGACTCTGCAAAAACTCTTACTGTCACTTATTCATTCTCGTCTGGACTATTGTAACTCTCTACTAATCGGCCTCCCTCTTACCAAACTCTCCCAGCTCCAATCTGTCCTGAATGCTGCTGCCAGGATCATATTCCTCACCATCCGTTACACCGATGCCTCTACCTTGTGCCAGTCATTATACTGGCTACCCATCCACTCCAGAATCCAGTACAAAACTTCTACCTTCATCCACAAAGCACTCCATGGCTCAGCACCACCCTACATTTCCTCTCTGGTCTCAGTCTACCAACCTACCCGTGCCCTCCGCTCCGCAAATGACCTCAGGTTAGCATCCTCAATAATCAGAACCTCCCACTCCCATCTCCAAGACTTTACACGTGCTGTGCCGACTCTTTGGAATGCACTACCTAGGTTAATACGATTAATCCCTAATCCCCACAGTTTTAAGCGTGCCCTAAAAACTCATTTGTTCAGATTGGCCTACCGCCTCAACGCATTAACCTAACTATCCCTGTGTGGCCCATTCAAAAAACAAAAACAAAACAACACATAATCAGGTTCCTCGCATCATGTTCTCATACACATCATGCAGATAATAGCCTCTGTGCCTGTACTGCTACATACTTAGGCTACGTACACATTAGCGTTCTGCGCCGCAGCGTCGGGCGCTGCAGCGTCGCCGCATGCGTCATGCGCCCCTATATTTAACATGGGGGCGCATGGACATGCGTTGCACTTGCGTTTTGTGACGCATGCGTCAGGGCGCAGAGGACGCAGCAAGTTGCAGTTTTTTCTGCGCCCAAAACCATGCAAAAATGGACGCATGCGTCACAAAACGCTGCGTTGTGCATGCGTTTACATTTGCGTTGTGCGTTGCGTCGCCGACGCTGCGGCGCACAACGCAAATGTGATCTTAGCCTTAGGCAGTTAACTGGTTCATGCAGCTTTACATGAACACCCGAGCCTTACACTATGGCTGGTCCAAATAACCAAAGCAATTGTTACCATCCACCTCTCGTGTCTCCCCTTTTCCTCATAGTTTGTAAGCTTGCGAGCAGGGCCCTCATTCCTCTTGGTATCTGTTTTGAACTGTGATTTCTGTTATGCTGCAATGTCTATTGTCTGTACAAGTCCCCTCTATAATTTGTAAAGCGCAGCGTAATATGTCGGCGCTATATATATATATATATATATATATATATATATATATATATATATATATATATATATATATATATATATATATATATATATATATATATATATATATATATATACCAAATAGAAAAAAGAAGGCAGCACTCCAAAGTTTCAAAGTGAATAAAAGGTGTGAAGTTTAATCAACCCACATCACTGTGCGACGTTTCGGCTCACACTGAGCCTTTTTCAAGCAGTGGGTGTTACCAATAGTCGTGCTTTTATAGGTATAATTTACAATAATTTGCATATTACAATCGCCATTAATAAATAAATATGTGATCATACAGTTTACCGTAACGTGCATATTGTATATCCTTAGTGTCATCCCTGTATTTTAAAGTGCTATGTGCTACGTTGACAATAGGTTCTCATGATCTCCCACTTTATAATTTCGTTTATAGTTTGTTCATGTGGGTATACATTATATTTATCATGCATTATATCCCTTACCACGCCGCATCCCGGTAACGCCACATGGAGGACACAGAATCCGCCGTTATCGGCGTTCTTCTGAGTCTATTGCGCATGTCTGAAAATCCAATTGCTATGTCACAGACTGTCAGCCAATGAGAATATAGGTACACTTTCATTTTAGTTGCGCTTGCGCACTATCATTATGTCAGTGCCGCGGCGCCATCTTTAATGGGAGGTGGAGCCGCATATTCATTACTGTAATGAGCGGTACCATGTGACCGCTCAGTACAGGTAGAAGCTGGGGCGCCGGGAAGCAGGGACCGCCCCAGGAGTAGGTGAGTATAATTAGACAGCCCCCGCTCTCCCTCCCCTGCCGACCCCTGGGTATGACTCGAGTATAAGCCGAGAGGGGGACTTTCAGCCCCAAAAAATGGGCTGTAAATCTCGGCTTACACTTGAGTATATACGGTATTATATATATATTGAACCACCAAACTTGCTGTGTATGCCTCACTTATGGTCTGCTGGGTCTGAGTGTATGCCTCCCTGGTTGTGGAGCCCTGGACGGTGTCTGAAAACACCAGTCCCTTGCAGTTCCACTGGATCTGCCTGGCTGAGTAGTGTCCACCGCTGCCACCGTATGTGGAAATGGGGGTCAATGGTTTCTCTCGTCCGCTAGCCGAAATCGCATGGACCAGTGCACATACCACTGAATGCCCTCTCTTCTCTTACAGTGGGCAGAACACTACACAGACAACACCGGGTGAGGGTAAAACAGTGTGGCAATGATTTATTGACCCACAACACACAATAGCATACAGATCAGTCCCAGCAAATACCCAAGATGGTGCACATTACAGGGCCTCACCCTTTCGCTGACTCACTGGGATTAGAGCCGTTTCCAGGGCCTAGTACCCCCACCAGTGGCTCCCTGTGTTTGGCTGGCCCCCACAGTAAGGAAGTAACAACAAGCTTAGGAAGCGGACAATCGATTGACGTATGAGGCCAGGTGACCCGATTGTTCCAACCTGGGTTCTCTAAATGTCTTTGAGGGTTCAGCGATGGTCAATAAGGCAGCTCTGTATTTCTTCAGTTAGAGCCAAACTTCTGTAATGTAGAGTCGCTTGGACAAGAAGACAAAGTCTCTTTATATAGTTCACAACTGGCCTCCAACCAGCATCCAGAGAGAGAGAGGTGAATGAGGCCAGACTGCATTGTTCGATTATGTCAGCTATTTGCTTAGCTTTTCATCCTCTGGTTTGAATGCCAACAAACTGGCTGGCCTGGACAATGTATTTAATAACATATCAGCAGACATCACTGTTTAGTGACCATGCATTACAGTTTTGCAAAGAGAAACAAACTGTAAGATAATATTAGGGGTTAATATTCGTCCTACAAGAAGAGTCAATACCTCAGACAACAGTTTATGATTGTGGGCCTACAGAATAGACATCTGGCATAATTGAGAAGAAATGCTGTGATGTCACAAATGACGACCGTGGTTTAGGCACTATGTGGGGCATTTGTGATTACAACGATACCACATTTATATTCGGTTTTTATGTTTGGCAGCTGTCACACACTAAAAGACGTTTATAAAAAAAGACAAAACAAAACAAACAAAAAAAAAAAAAACAACTAGTTTTTGCATCACCATATTTTGAGAGCTATAGTTTTCCATATTTTGGTCGACCGTCATTGTAAGGGCTTGTTTTTTGCAGGACGAGCTGACATTTTTATTGGTACCATTTTTATGCACATGACATTTTTTGATCGCTTTCTATTGCGATTTTTGAGAGGCAGAATGAACAAAAAAGAAATTCAGGATTTTTTTTTATTACCATTCTCCGTGTGGCAAAATTGATAGCACAGCTTTATTCTTCGGGTCAGTACGATTACAGCGATACAAAATTTATATCTTTCATGTTTTGTCGCTTTTACACAAAAACTATTTTATAGAAATAAAAATTGTTTTTGCATCGCTTTTTCTTGAGGAGAGCTAGAACTTTTAATTTTTCCGCTGATGGAGCTGTATGGAAGCTTGTTTTCAGCGGGACAAGAGGACGTTTTCAGCGGTACCATTTTTATTTCCCTTTGACTTTTTGATCGCGTTTTATTCCACTTTTTGCTTTGCAGTATTATCACAAAGCACAAGTTTGTTTTTATTACATTATGCACAAAAGGAGTTAACTAGTATGACAGTTTTATAAGGCGAGCTGTTTTGGAAGCGGCGATACAAAATAGGTGTACTTTTTTGTTATTACATAAATATAAGTATTTAATGGTTTAAGATTCTTTTCCCATTCCTTCATAGTCCCTGTATGGGACATCAGTTTATATTTTTCTGATCACCGGTCTCATGCATTGCAATACACATGTGCTGCAATGCATGAGACCTGTCAGGTTTACACCTGGGGGTTTGCCTGTTAGACTCAGCTGCGGTTATGTGACTGACTGGAGCGCCTGGGCCGCTGTGTTGTGTGCAAAGCCCCGCTGTATCCGTGTAGCTTCATCATCCATCGCTGCAGCACCGTGGCCCCGTCCACCCTCACAGTCAGCGCTATACACTTATATAATATATAGCTAGCTTTAGGAAGATGCAGAAAGAATACCGCAGAGTAAGACGCTTCCGATAATAGAGGTGGTCACCTCCGTCATCCGTCTCTGATGACTGCCTGTCACCTCCGTCATCTGTCTCTGATGACTGCCTGTCCCCTCCGTCATCCATCTTTAGTGAGCGCCCGTCGCCTCCGTCATCTGTCTCTGATGACTTCCTATCGCCTCCGTCATCTGTTGATTGGACTGATGCAGCATTTTTTCTACATTTGCCTAAAGCTTTTGCACAGAGCTGTACTAAGAATCATATTGTGCCCCCCACATCCACCTCCGGGGTCTTCTCTTTCCTCCATCTACATCCATAGGCATTAATATGGAGAAAGTATGTGCCCCCCACATCCACCTCCGGGGGCTTCTCTGTCCTCTACATACATAGACATTAATATGGAGTCGCCCCTCTGCAGGTATAACAGCTCTGCTCTTCTTGTAAGGTTTTGGAGGCATCTGTGAGAAATGTTTCCCCTTCATCCAGAACATCTTCTGAGGGGTCAAAGCCTGATGTTTGAGGGAGGTCGGGCTCACTATTTCCATGGTGCAGAATGGTTTTAGGCTCTGTCCACAATGTCTTGTGCTGAACTTTAAGATTGCCCATCATTAGAGCTGAGGGGTCACAACCTCCTCCTGATAACAGCCCATAGCATTATTCTCTTCCCCCATTTGTACAGGGGGCACAATGTAGTCAGGGGGCAACGTCCTTCTGAAATCTCCAAACCCAGAGTCCACTATCAGACGAAGATAGAGAAGTGTGATCCATCACAGAACTTATTTCCCGGGGGCAATGGGGATGAAACACAAACCAAGCTTCCATGATTATGACGTGCAACCCAATCCTCCCTCCGCGGGCTGTGTGCTACACTATATGAGGAAGGGTCACCATCGGTGGTCTTTCTCCATGGATTACCATTTTACAAATTATTCCTCAGCAACATGACCACTGTTAGGGGTCAGACTTGATTTAGATCTTTCATTCACCCCCCACATCCGATCACTCGCTTAAGTAACCTACAGCTCAAAAAAATCTCTAGAATTTGACCTTTTCTCACCTTTGACTCTTACTGTTGCTCTCTCTCATTCTCGTCTGGACTATTCCAACTGTCTATTGATCGGTCTCCCTCTTACTAAACTCTCCCCTCTCCAATCCATCCTAATCATATTCCTCTTCGATACAACGATGCCCCGCTCTGTGCCAGCCGTTGCACCGTTCCACGGTTCAGCACCACCCTACATCTCCTCCCTCGTCTCAGTCTACCACTCTTCCCGTGCCCTCCATTCTGCTAATGACCTGAGGTTAACATCCTCAATAATCAGAACCTCCCACTCCAGTCTTCAGGACTTATCATGTGCTGCACCAAGCCTCTGGAATGCCCTACCAAGGATAATTCAATTAATTCCCAATACCTACAGTTTTATGTGTGCCCTAAAAACTTATTTGTTCAGACTGGCCTATCGCATCACTTATCCAACTATCCCCATACAAAATTTCCTTCAAAACCAGGGCCCCCATATCATCTGTTCACACCCTCTATGCACTTACTAGCCCTCTCCGTCTGTACTTTGGAGGACCACTTAGCAAAATCACCCCTTTCGAAGTCAATAACAGGGTTATGGATGCTAAGCCATGGAAGACCAAACACCACAGGGATAGAAAGATCCTGTAAAATAAAAAAGAATGCCTCTTCCTTGTGCAGACAACCTGGGGTGACAGATACTGGTTCAGTGGTGCGATACCCAATAGTCCAGACTATCTCTTTAATTGCCCAGAGGAGATAATCTTATAGATGTATCCAAGGAGAGAAGAGGAACCTTCAACTTCTTGGCCGCGGCAGCATTCAAAAAACTTCTCAGCCCCACAATCAACAAAAGCATAAGCCTCCACACTCTTAACGCTCAGTGTGACAACGCATAAAAGTAATTTTTTTTGGTATGGATACCTGAGCGCCTAGCTAGAGATCCCCAAACCAGCTAGGCAGGCTCATTTCCCTCCAGCTCCAGACGTGGACATTCACGAACCACATGGCGTGAGAACCACACAGAAGACACTGTTGATGCCATCTTTGCTGACTTGACTCTCGAGAGATACCAACTGTACAGAGCTGCATGGGTTCTCCCTCAGCCTCAAGACCAGTGGAGCGTCTGGATGAACTCTGCCTGAGGAACAATTTCTCCAGACATCGCTCCAGTCTTCTCCGATCACGTCGCAGAGCTAATGTCATGGCAGCCTCCAAAGACTAGAGAGGAGAGTGGTGCACTAGCATATGTTAAATATGGTTGTTAAGCACAGACAAGAAGGTACTACAAAGAGTGGAATCATGCCACCCAGTCTCTATGGCCCACCTACGAAACTGGGAGCAGTAGTCCTCTGCAGTGAGGTCCCGCTGACTCAATGCCTTAAGGTGGGATTCAGCTAAGGCCACCAGATATGGTTAGTCATAAATCTGCCCCATAGCCTTAAAAAAAAAAAACCTCATCCATTGATGAGAGTATGAGTGAACCCGAGGATAATGAATATGCCCAGGACTGGGGATCCCCTCTGAGAAGGGAAATAAGACCAACCCGAGTACCATCGTTCCCGGAGGACGCAGGGCGAAGTTGGAAATATAATTTGTACCCCTCCTTGAAATTATTACATTTCTTCCTATCTCCACGCCCCAAAATCCGGAAGGGCACCTTAGGCTCTATGGGAATGACCCCTGCTGCAGGACTGGGGTTAGAGCTTGCCTGTGTTGGGGGAGCCCCCTGAGCCAGGCTCTGCTTGTGCTGGTTCATGGTACCTATCAAATCATGGAACATTCCCAAAAGAACCTGAATCTGGTCCGTAAACTGCTTGACCGGATTGTTTTTTTTTTTATAAACTTATAGATATAAATGGCTGTTTATTCTGTTATGCGCTATGCAGAGAGAGCTGGAAACACTGGCACCAAACCAGCAAAGGCACAGCCACAGATGCACTTGGCGCAAGCTGCCCAGCCAGGCGGGCCTTTGACGGCAGTTTATACTCATCACCCAGCTCCAAGAGATGGTAGGAGGACTTCGGAAAAGCCCTTGCCAGGCCCACTGTTGTAGTGTAGCTGGCGTCTGGTGACGCGGCTGATGCCTAGTCAAAAAAAACTTGGGACCACAGAACCACAATTCCCAACATCTAAATACTGGCTGGTGACCAATTCATGCAGCTTCATATGAACACTCGATTTATTATATTGATGGCCGGAACGTACAATACAAGCAATCGTTACCATCCACCTCTCGTGTCTCCCTACTTCCTCATAGATTGCAGCTTGTGAGCAGCATGGCCCACACTCCTCCTGGTATCTGTTCATGTGACGACACCACATTTATCCTGAATTATCCAGACATATTATTTCAGTAAGCCAGGAAGATGAGCTGGAAGTCATGTGAGAAGGACTGTTGGCCCTTAGGCCATGTGCACACGTTCAGGATTGTTAGCGTTTTTTTCGCGTTTTTTCGCGATAAAAACGCGAAAAAAAACGCTTACATAAGCCTCCTATTATTTACAGGGTATTCCACATTTTTTGTGCAAATGTTGCGATTTTTTCCGCGAAAAAATCGCATAGCGGAAAAAAAAGCAACATGTTCATTAAAAATGCGGAATTGCAGGGATTCCGCACACCTAGGGGTCCATTGATCTGCTTACTTCCCGCACGGGGCTGTGCACACCATGCGGGAAGTAAGCAGATTATATGCGGTTGGTACCCAGGGTGGAGGAGAGGAGACTCTCCTCCACGCACTGGGCACCATATAAGTGGTCAAAAAATAAGAAATAAAATAATAAACAGTCCTATACTCACCCTCGATGTATTCCCGCCTCCTCGCACGCTGCCGTTCGGTTCCTGTAGCTGGTGTGCGCTGAAGGACCTCGCCGAATGACGTCACTGTCCTGTGATTGGTCGTGAGCGGTCATGTGACCGCTCACGTGACCGTGACGTCACGGGAGGTCCTGTGCGCACAGACCAGCTAGAAGAGGAGCCGGACGGCCGCTGAGGAGATGTCTGGGTGAGTATAAGCATTTTTTTTATTTTTTTTATTATTTTTAAACATTCTATCTTTTACTATAGATGCTGCATAAGCTGCATCTATAGTAAAAAGTTGGTCACACTTGTCAAACGCTATGTTTGACAAGTGTGACCAACCTGTCAGTCAGTTTTCCAAGCGATGCTACAGATCGCTTGGAAAACTTTAGCATTCTGCAAGCTAATTACGCTTGCAGAATGCTAAAAAAACGCGAAAAAAACGGAAAAAAAACGCAAAAAAAAAATGCGGATTTCTTGCAGAAAATTTCCGGTTTTCTTCAGGAATTTTCTGCAAGAAATCCGCAACGTGTGCACATACCCTTAATGTCATTGAAGTAATTATCACTGGCTGCCATTTGTTGACTGGCTGCTGATTAGCTATTGTATCTGTCCTAGTATTGTTCTATTATCTTTGGGAAACAAAGGCATAGTGTGTGAATGTTGTTAATATGTTGATGACCCATTGGTGCTCTGCAATATGAAGGACAATCTATGTATGTTGTTTACACACTCAGTAGAGAGGGATGGCCTCCCTCCATCTTCCCCCAAGCCTGTGGTGGAATGACTGAATGAGAAGTTGTGACCTATAAAAAGGAGGATCTGCCTGTTTTCAGAGAGACTATACATTACAGAAGTCATGGCATCATGGCTCCAACTGAAGAAATACAGAGCTGCCTCATTGACCATCACTGAACCCTCAAAGACGTTTTAGAGAACCCAGGTTGGGACAATCGGGTCACCTGGCCTTATACATCAATGCAGTGTCAGCTTCCTAGCCGCAACAAGAGACATCAACTACAGGAGCTGTGCCAGGTTCGACGGATTGAATAACGGACCACCGACACTTGCTCGGATTTGATCAAGAAATTGGTCCATTGGGATGCCCAAAACGTCATGGAGGACGATGAAAACTCCGCTGATGTGGACCCAGAGGAGTAAAGCGGCTTGCCAAATCCAGGATTCAGTGGTCGTCTGGAATCAAATATCCAGTCACCAGCAGCTCAAATCCAGGAATTGTTGATTGCATTGGGACCCGGAGCCTCAAGTGAGGAAAGGGCTTGTGTTACTGAATCAGTTTTGGGAGTTCCAGTACCCCTACCACCAATGCCGGACCCTACCTCCATGATGGTCCACCACCAAGGAAACCATCTTCGCTACAGAGACGTGCCAGTGTTTAATGAGTCCACCACAAAGGTTGATCAACATCTGCAATGCTTTGAGACCCTAATGATGATGCACCAGGTGCCCACAGATGATTGGGCCAAATACTTGTGGACTAGCTTGACTGCATGGGCACAGGATGCTGTTCGGTCTCTTGGGCTTCAGGACTGTATGGACTATTAAGGACACCCTGTTTTCCCTTTTTACCATCACCCCTGAAAGATATCGCACCTAGTTTCGGACACTGTCTCTCCAGGGGGGTCTCCTATGTAGAACTTGGAAGTCAACTACGATGACACTGCAACCGCTGACTCGATGGTCGGGTTGCCCATTCCTCTGATGATGCCTCCCAAGAAGCGATTGTGTTCGAGCAACGTTCCCTCACCCTGTGTTGTCTGAGAAATATTCTGCTCACGGTTAGAGGAGAGTGGACGTTCAGCGCTATGTGCCCTGGTCCATGCGGTTTCGGCTAGCAGAATAGAGGACACACTGACACCTGTTTCTTCATAGTTCATTTATAAGATTATTGTTATTCTGTAGCGATTATGACCTGGGAGGTCATGCAGATATACGAGTCACAAACCGCTTTCTGCTGCCCCCTATCGTCCAGACAATTACGCAATTGACCGATGATTAATGGAGGAGGCCGCAGCTGTTTCCACTAATAGAATTATTGGAAAATTAACAGTGAGCATATGGTATCTGCACCTCAGATTCCAACGCATTGAACATATATATGCACACACACTGCCACCACAAGCTGTTTTTATACAGGCTGACTGGACGCCTGGTTCTGACAGTGTATGGCTACAGTGATGCGGATTACAGAACAAAAGGAACAGAGCGATAAAATTTCTTATTTAATCTAGAACGATAGACCGTGTTTATAAAAACATACAAAAGATTTTACAAAGTGTACAAAACAATACAGCATATACAATTACAGTTGTGCTCATAAGTTTACATTCCCCGGCAGAATTTTTGCTTTCTTGGCCTTTTTTCAGAGAATATGAATGATAACACAAACTTTTTCTCCACACATGGTTAGTGGTTGGGTGAAGCCATTTATTGTCAAACTACTGTGTTTTCTCTTTTTAAATCATAATGACAACCGAAAACATCCAAATGATACTCATCAAAAATTCCCATACCCTGGTGATTTTGGCCTGATAACATGCACAGACGTTAACACAAATGGGTTTGAATGGCTACTAAAGGTAACATCCTCACCTGTGACCTGTTTGCTTGTAATCAGTGTGTGTGCATAAAAGCAGAGTGAGTTTCTGGGATCCAGACAGACTCTTGCATCTTTCATCCAGCCACTGACGATTCTGGATTGTGAGTCATGGGGAAAGGAAAAGAATTGTCAACGGATCTACGGGAAAAGGTAGGTGAACTGTATAAAACAGGAAAGGTATACAAAAAGATATCCAAGGAATTGATAATGCCAGTCAGCAGCGTTCAAATTGTGATTAACAAATGGAAAATCAGGGGCTCTGTAGAAACAAAACCACGGTCAAGTAGACTGTGAGGAAATGGCCGCTGACTAAAGACTATAGGACAAATGGACGTAGAGTGGAGACTTTTTCCAGCACGGAGCACTGGTTATATTGTGTTTTATTAGATATTTTCTTGCTGTGTTTTATTAGTGATTTGTTTACTCGTCAGTTCATCCTCCGGAATCAATGTTTCCATTCATTGACAGTAAGCAGAGGAAAATGACCAGGCTACATCTTATGTAAACCTAAGGCCAGACAGGAGACTGCTAAGGGTAAATGTAAAGCAATCATCCTATCACTCCACAGTTCTTCCAGCCTAGGCCCATTGTGTGGATGGAGATAGTAGACCCAGAGGAGCAGTCACCACAAGGGATCTCACATCAGCCCCAGGTGATGGAATATGCTTTGTTCTGTGAGCTAAAGAAAATTGTTAAAGGGGTGGGAGAAAAGACGCAGGGGTTGAATCAGGCAGTTGGTGGAGTGTCTTCGATGGGAGAGGATCCAAGCTGGGATGGATGGATGAATGGATGGATGCTCTTTGGAGATCGGACGTTGGCTGGAGGGGTATTCATGAGCTACAGTCATGATATCCATCGTCTGGAGGAACATAGGCTGTGACGCAGTGGCGGACACTGACAGCTTTGGGCCCCTGTGCAAGAAATGTGTCTGGGCCTCCCTCCCTGCCCAGCATCATACCTCTCAACTTTTGAAGATGGGAAAGAGGGACAAACGCGCCGCGGCAAATTTTAGGCCACGCCTCTGGCCACACCCATTCATAACTAGTCACACCCTTATCCACGTCCCAACCACACCCATTTAGCACTGCTGATCACACTTTCATAAAGAATAATTATAAATAAAAAAATATGGCCACACAGTGCTCCATACTGTATAATGGCCACACATGATGGTCAATACTGTATAATGGCCACACATGATGCTCCATACTGTATAATGGCCACACATGATGCTCCATACTGTATAATGGCCGCACATGATGCTCCATACTGTATATTGGCCGCACATGATGCTCCATACTGTATATTGACCGCACATGATGCTCCATACTGTATATTGACCGCACATGATGCTCCATACTGTATAATGACCGCACATGATGCTCCATACTGTATATTGACCGCACATGATGCTCCATACTGTATAATGGCCGCACATGATGCTCCATACTGTATATTGACCGCACATGATGCTCCATACTGTATAATGACCGCACATGATGCTCCATACTGTATAATGACCGCACATGATGCTCCATACTGTATAATGACCGCACATGATGCTCCATACTGTATAATGACCGCACATGATGCTCCATACTGTATAATGACCGCACATGATGCTCCATACTGTATAATGACCGCACATGATGCTCCATACTGTATAATGACCGCACATGATGCTCCATACTGTATAATGACCGCACATGATGCTCCATACTGTATAATGACCGCACATGATGCTCCATACTGTATATTGACCGCACATAATGCTCCATACTGTATAATGACCGCACATAATGCTCCATACTGTATAATGACCGCACATAATGCTCCATACTGTATAATGACCGCACATGATGCTCCATACTGTATAATGACCGCACATGATGCTCCATACTGTATAATGACTGCACATGATGCTCCATACTGTATAATGACCGCACATGAGGCTCCATACTGTATAATGACTGCACATGAGGCTCCATACTGTATAATGACTGCACATGAGGCTCCATACTGTATAATGACTGCACATGAGGCTCCATACTGTATATACTGTGCACTGTACTATGTGCACATATATAGTGTTATATACACTGAGCACTGACCAGGCTGCAGGAACTCACATTATAATATAGTATATTATAATGTGAGTTCCTGCAGCCTGGTCAGTGCTCAGTGCACATAACACCATATATGTGCACATAGTACAAATATATATCTGATATATAATGTGGGATGTCCTGGAGCCGGGCTCAGGGTCACACAGTGCAGGGTGAGGATCACTGTGACTTATTGCTGCAGCTTCAGCTTACATGCAGATCGGGTGACGCTGGAGCCGAGACCTTATCTGTATGTAAACTTAAGGTGGTGCAATAAATCTCACAGTACAGAGAGATCCTCTACAGAAAGCAGGAGTGAGATGAAGCCCGTCACATACCTCCTGCCCGGGACCCCATGGCTTTCTACTAACTTCATCTCTCCTCTCCGGCGCGCAGGTGACGTCAGATCAGCAGACACACAGGCTCCTGCTGTGTCTGCAATAGGAGGATGCCGGCCGGCACTTGTACACTGCTAATACAGTGCGGGGCCTGCACCCGTGCACCGATCTACTGCAGCAGCACAAAGCCGGGCCCCTGTATGTCCCTGCCTGCAAGGGCCCCCCTCCACCTCCGGGCCCCGGTGCGGCTGCACCGGTTGAACCGGCGGTAGGTCCGCCCCTGCTGTGACGGCACACTATACCGGCTCGAGATACCAAAAGCGGTGTACCAACCAAAAGTTGGGAGACAGTAGGTGTCGCCTGGTATTCGGCCAGTGGAACTACAAATCTCAGATTAGGAACTTGTGCACTGAGGACATTGTATTTTTTCCCATCTACCTGGATTTGTTGTACAACCATGGATGTATGAAATAAAAAAATAGTTGCATCGTTAACCTGCCTAGGTTATTATTATACCCCACAACCTCAGATCCTCACATAGACCAACAAAGATGTCGTCCACAACTGCCAGGAAAACAGTTCGGGATGCAAAGAAAAACCCATAAATAACATCAGCTGAAATATTGGACTCTTTGAAAACTAGTTGTTGGCTGTTTCAAGATGCACAATAAGGAGGCACTTGAAGAAAATTGGTTGCATGGTCGTGTCGCCAGAAGAAAGCCATTACTGCACAAATGCCACAAAGTATCTCACCTACAATAGGTAAAACAGCACAGAAGCAAGCCTCAAAACTTATGGAACAAGGTAATTTGGAGTGATGAGATGAAAATTGAACTTTTTGGCCACAACCATAAACGTTACATTTAGAGAGAGGTCACCAAGGCCTATGATGAACGGAACACCATTCCTACTGTAAAGCAAGGAGGTGGATCACTGATGTTTTGGGGATGTATGATCTACAAAGGCAGAGGAAACTTGGTCAAAGTTGAAAGAAAGATGACTACAGCACATTATCAGCAAATACTGGAGGCAAATTTGCAATCATCAGCCTGGAAGTTGGCATGGGACGTACTTGGATGTTCCAACATGACAATGATCCAGAACACAAGGCCAAATCGACCTGTCATTGGCTACAGCAGAACACAGTGAGGGTTCTGGAGTGGCCATCTCAGTCTCCTGACCTCAACACCATTGAGCCGCTCTGGGGAGATCTCAAGCGCGCAGTTCATGCTAGACAGCCCAGGAATTTACAGGAACTGGAGACTCTTTCCCAAGAAGAGTGGGCAGCTTTACCATCTGAGAACATAAAGAACCTCATCCACAATTACCACAAAAGACTTCAAGCTGTCATTGATGTAAGAGAGGGCAATACATGGTATTAAGAAATGGGGTATGTGAACTTTTGATCGGGGTTATTTGGATGGTTTGGGTTGTTGTTATGATTTAGAAAGAGAAAACACAGTAGTTTGACAATAAATGGCTTCACCCAACCACTAACCATGAGTGGAGAAAAAGTTTTGATATCATTCATATTCTCTGAAAAAGGCCAAGAAAGCAAAAATTCTGCCGGGGTATGTAAACTTTTGAGCACAACTGTATATAAAATAAAACGGATTAACAGAAACGTACTACACTGATCACAGAGATGACTCAGCTAGCGCATAGAAGGAATCGCATTGAAAACGTTGGGTTAACGGGATCAAGTCTACACGGATATGTATCGTCATTGGAATTGAACATAGATTATAATTTGCTTGACCTGTTATCAGCACCTAAGAAGTTCGAGATCAGCTCCATATTTTTTTTTTTTATCAGGATTTAACCTTTCCATAGATAGTAAACATGACATGGCAGGTGTCAGCGTTCTGACCGCTATTAATTTGGGGCTTATAGGCAGGTGTCACAGTTATGAAAAAAATATGCACATCAAATCAATATCAGATCTATACAAACTCCAATATTCTTAACTTTCCACAGGTGCCCAGTGGCTAGTCACAGGTGTAACATTTCCCCTGACGGGAACAAAAGTTTCCCTTCACCTTAGGATTAGTGATGAGCGAGTATACTCGTTGCTCGGGTTTTCCCGAGCACGCTTGGGTGACCTCCTAGTATTTGTTAAGTGTTCGGAGATTTAGTTTTCGTCACCTCAGCTGAATGATTTACAGCTAATAGCCAGCTTGAATACATGTGCGGATTCCCAAGCAACCTGGCAACCCCAACATGTACTTAGGCTGCTATTAGCTGTAAATCATTCAGATGAGGTGACAAAAACGAAATCTCCGCACACTAACAAATACTCGGAGGTCATCGAGTGTGCTCTGGAAAACCCAAGCAACAAGTCTACTCGCTCATCACTACTTAGGATGTATTTCCTGGGGACAAAACACACTTCTCCATCTCTCTATCTATGAGTAAACACATGTCCCTTTCGTTATCTGGACCAAATTAAAGATCTTTCCTGTATAATTACCTGTACTCTGTAGCTCTGTAGAGAGTTTTGGCTTCACAGGAAACTTGAATGGTTAACTCTATCTTAATTGGTTTAGTCAGCCGCTAGCCATACATAGTTTACTCTCTTCCCATATGTTAAACATGGGGTCCTATGATCGAAAGAGGTTTCTAGATTGTAAGCTTGTTCTCCTACTGCAATCCTGTGTGAAGAGTTGTGGGGTGAATGCGCCCTCATTGTAGTGGTTTTAATGGACTTTAAATCATTTTTTCTATGACATTCTGTAATGTCTTATTGTCTGTACAATTCCCCTCTAAAACGTGTAAGCGCTATAGGAATAAACTTATTAGGGACATCCCTCTCTTACCTTGTAGCATTGAAAAACGCGCTGGGTGTTGTCAGCATCTCTCTGCGCTTCTTCCCGGGACTCCTCCAGCTCCCGCTGCACCAGATCACACTTCTGATCCACAGTTAGGCTCAGCAGACGGTCAGAGATGGTGCTGCGTGACTTAGAGCGCCGCCGACTGCGCATCTACAGAAGAGAGACAGCAGTCTTTGGGGGCAGCACTGCCACTTACATGGGGGTACTACAGCACCATACAAGGGTCTATAGGGGGCAGCGCTGCTCTCATGGGGGCACTACAGCACCATACAAGGGTCTATGGAGGGCCGCGCTGCCTCTCACGTGGGGATACTACAGCACCATACAAGGGTCTATAGGGCTATAGGGGGCAGCGCTGCCTCTCACATGGGGGGTACTACAGCACCATACAAAGGTCTATAGGGGGCAGCGCTGCCTCTCACATGGGGGTACTACAGCACCATACAATGATCTATAGGGGGCAGCGCTGTCTCACATGGGGGTACTACAGCACCATACAAGGGTCTATAGGGGGCAGCGCTGCCTCTCACATGGGGGTACTACAGCACCATACAAGGATCTATAGGGGGCAGTGAGGCCTCTCACATGGGGGTACTACAGCACCATACAAGGGTCTATAGGGAGCAGTGAGGCCTCACATGGCGGTACTACAGCACCATGAGAAGGGGGAGATTAGTGATACTTTAGGGCTGTGGGCCTGTACCTGGCTGAAGTCCAGAAGAGATCCAGCGGTGTCGGACTGGGCGGAGGGGATCAGGTCCTTCGGATCCAGGCGCTTATAGAACTTTTCAAACATGTCTGTCTCGGCTTTGAGTGTTGAGAGAAGAAGACTGCAAAAGCGACAAGTCTGATATATAGGTGGTCAATGTAACAAAACCCGGCACTCAACTTCAGTATGGATGCTGAATAGTTTATTGTGTAGTATCAACAAGAAAACGTTTCGGTCCTTCAGACCTTCCTCAGTTACTACATAATGTGAAAAAAGTGAAACAAACATAACAATTTAACACAATCGAAAAAAAATAATAAATTAAAAACACAGGTATATACAATATTATGTACAAGGTATAAGGACGGTCATGTTTACGTAGGAACATGTTCAATACAACGCTTAGAAACCAAATGAAGCATACCTAATTGTGAGGTGTATAGAAAGAAGTCTCCTTTGCCAATAGAGCCCTATTGGAATCACTAGGGAAGACATAGGGGGAAGAAGAAAAAACGGGGAGATCTTATATGTCACAATATTGTGCAGTCCGGTGTTGTGTGTGCTCCAGCCACATAGTGAGTACCTTAGTTTCCAGAAACTGCTCCTGGGTTTTAGCTTTAAGCTGTAAGGTAATAGAGGACAGACTAAGTCCTTGTCAGCCTTGAGATACCATATGGTGTCACAAGGTGGGCGTGGCCACTGTCCAGTCCGTGAGGTGGGACTATAAGAAAATCCGCAAGTTACCTGTTGTGTGTCCGGGTGTAGACGCGGTGTCCACCGCTAGTCTCTACCGTCTGCCGGAGTAAAGGAGTCCGGCGTGTGTGCCCCTTTTCTGTATGGCCTGGAATGCCGGAAATGAAGTACCGGAAGTGCGTTACCGGGCCGCCGTGACTGACAGAAGTGGGGCGCCCAATAGAAAAGCTCGAATCGTTGTGATGGGCGGGACTAAGGGTTAGTGTGGCTGGCGTGCACCGAGTCCAATAGAGGGACAGATCCGTTGTGGTGGGTGGAGCTATAGAGAGAAACTGCACCTAGTTTGGTGACAACAGATCGTGGGATAAGCGATGAAAGTGCTGTTCTATAGGTGTTCATCACGATTGGTGAAAGCAGATGACTCAGTACAGGCGGCTCTAGGGGAACAGACAATAGTGTTAGTATTCATGCAATCTGATGTCCTTGCAATTACCAGTCTTATATAGTAAATCACTTACATTAATAGGCATTTAGACTGACTGAGAATAGATACAGACTAGTTGTATACATAGTGGAACTTTACAGTGTTATACCATATTGCGATGGGTAGCAGGGAAAACAACATAGGTAGCTAGAAGAAGTACAGAATAGCACGAGAAATACAGATTAGCAAGCAAAATATAGAAGAACAGCTGCCAGGTAGTCCTCATAGTGGTGGGTATTATATAGGATTCATTGAGTAAAGGACAAGAGGTCATAGTCCCTATTTAGACCTCTGGGGTGTAGGGTACCCAAAGTATGGATCCAAAACGCCTCACGGCGTTTAAGAATGGCTATCCTGTCTCCCCCTCTTCTCGGTGCTTCTACCTGTTCTATTACTAGAAACCTGAGTTGGGAGATATTGTGTCCCTTGGAGATGAAATGTTGAGGGATTGGTAGTAGTGTATTCCTACACCTGATGGTCGACTTTATGTTTGGAGATACGTTCATGTATCCGCTGTGTGGTCTCACCCACGTATAGTACTCCGCAAGGACATTTTATGAGGTAAACAACGTGTGTGGAGTCACACGTGTAGTAATGTTTAATGGGAAAACTCTTGCCCGAGTGTGGATGGTTGAAGGAACTGCCTCTGAGTACATTACTGCATTGATTGCAGTGTAGGCATGGGAAAGTACCATATTTTGGATTCTGTAAAAAACGTTGTTTCGAATGATTTTTCCCTGCTCCCATGTCCGCTCTGATGAGTGTATCCCGGATGTTCCTTGCCCTCCTGAAACAGGGAAGAAAAGGTTCCCTAAATTCTCGGATGTTGGGGTGGGCGGTGGCCAATAGATGCCAGTGCTGGCGGATTTTCCTATGTAGGATATATGCATATGGGTGGAAAGAGTGTACAAATGGAATTCGGTCCTTATTCTGTCTGGTTTCGTGGGGTGTCCGTTGTGTATCATCCAGGACAGATGTTGGGTAACCCCTAGACTGAAACTTAGTTTTCATTTCAGAAACCCGTTGTGCCCGCAGGTTGTCATCCGACACGATGCGGGATACTCTCTGAATCTGAGATCTAGGAATTGAACGTTTGACCGCATGTGGGTGTAGACTATCGTAATGAAGTAGGCTGTTACGGTCTGTGTCCTTTGTGTGAAGATCAGTACTCAGAGCACCGTTCGAGTCCTTAATCACGACCGTATCGAGGAAATTCATCCTGTGTAGGTCATGGGACATTGTGAATGTGATGCCTGGCCATGTCGCATTGAGAAATTCAAAGAATGATAGCAAGGACTCCAATGTGCCGCCCCAAACGCAAAATATGTTATCAATATAGCGTTTCCACAACAACACGTTATCCTGGAACCGTGTGTTGGGGTAGATATGACTTTCCTCGAAATCTGCCATGTAGCAGTTTGCGTACGGAGGCGCCACATTGGAGCCCATTGCGGTCCCGCGTATCTGCAGGAAAAACTGGTCCTGGAACAGAAAGTGGTTAGAGTCAAGCACAACAGTGAGGAGTTCAATACACAAGTCAATCTGTCTGTGGTCTGGCCTTGCTGTCGTCAAGAGTTTTTTCACAGAATTGATGCCCTCTGTGTGCGGTATGGAGGTGTAGAGATCTTTAACGTCTAGTGATACCAAAATGGCGTCAGGTGGAATGTGCCCCATAGAGCGTATAATGTTGAGAAAGGCACCTGTATCAAGAAGAAATGATCTTGTGGAGCGGATGTGTGGGGTCAATACCTTCTCCAAGAAGATGGAGATGGGGGACAGGATTGAATTAGTGGCTGCCACTATGGGTTGTCCTGGAGGGTGTTCCAAATTTTTATGGATCTTGGGGAGTATGTAGAACACCGGGGTGACCGGGTGGTCATTAGTGAGGTAGACGCATGTTTTCATGTCCAAGACCCCTGCTGCCGTATATCTCCTGAGAATATTAGAGATTCTATTTTTAATGGAGTCAGTGGGGTTGGACTCTAGTTTATGGTAGATAGTGGAATTGTCAAGTTGTCTTGATACTTCTTTAAGGTACTCCTTTTTGTCCATGATAACTATAGCCCCACCTTTGTCTGCTGGTTTTATTATCAGACTGTTGATTGTAGTGTCCGGAGGGCTTGTTGCTCAGTATTTGTGAGGTTGGATGGGTAGTGAAGATGGCCCAGTTGGATCTGTCCTCGGAGTTCCTGAAAGGAATCCTGGATAAACTCAATGAATGTCTCTACCGCATGAGAGCCCCGAGGGGGTCTAAAATGGCTTTTAGAGCGTAGGCCTAAGCTTTCAACTGTGAGTAGTTGGGATGGGTTATCGGTGTTCGTGGACACTTGTGGGAAATTATGTTGGGGATCAGAGAAATATACTTTCAAACGTAAAGTCCGGTAGAACCTCTGAAGGTCCATGTCAAGGTCAAACGTGCGATATTGATATGCCGGACAGAAAGAGAGCCCCTTTTGGAGGACACTATACTCCGATGTCCCCAAAGTTTTAGAAGAAATATTCACGATCAGGGACTCCATACCTGTGACCGTGTGATCCGCCCTTGTTCCATGTCCTTTCTGATGTCCATGGCCCCTCCGCGTCCTCTTTTTCGCCCCCGTGGGCCCCTTTGTCCTAAAAAACGGGACGTGTTCGGAATGGAGGATCCTCTGTCCATTTCGGATTCCGAGTTGGAGTAGTCCGTTGAGAATCGATGTCCAGTGACATGCGGCGAGAAGTGTAGCTGTCCTGCCATTTATATACGCGATTTAGTTCGTAGTCCTCTGTATCTCTGGCGAACTTTTGGCGTTTCCTACTTTCCGTATCCCTTCGGTGTTGGTCTGTTCTGGTCTTGATATCCGATTTAAGTGAGCTGAGTTCCTCTGGGGTACCTGTGGACGAGAGCTGAACCTCAATAGCCTTGATTTGTTCTGAGCTTGCCATTATGGCCTTATGTAGGTGTTCGATAGTAAAGGTGATCAGGTCCAGTGAGCACTTATTCAAAATGTGCTCAAACCTCGTGCAGTATTCTTGAGAATCCCGAAATAGGGTGGGGCGGAGGGGAACTCTAAGGCCCCTCGGAATGCGTTGTGTACGTAGATATTCCGAGAGGGTGGCGCAATGTAACTCTATGTTAATATGGTGCCTTAGTTCCCGTTCCAGATCCCGTCCCCTCGTTTCCCGGGGTGCTGTTTTAAGAAAATCGCTCGAATAGTTGGAATGTGATAGGATGCTAGTGGTTTCTTCAGCGTTATATGAGAAGGTGTTAGAGGTCATGACCGAGTGAGCGTGCTAACACGTATGGGTAGACTATGCGGTGAATTCAACAGGTAACTTGCGAATTTTCTTATAGTCCCACCTCATGGACTGGACAGTGGCCACGCCCACCTTGTGACACCATATGGTATCTCAAGGCTGACAAGGACTTAGGGTATGTGCACACGTTCAGGATTTCTTGCAGAAATTTCCTCAAGAAAACCGGAAATTTTCTGCAAGAAATCCGCATTTTTTTTTTGCGTTTTTTTTTCCGTTTTTTTCGCGTTTTTTTAGCATTCTGCAAGCGTAATTAGCTTGCAGAATGCTAAAGTTTTCCAAGCGATCTGTAGCATCGCTTGGAAAACTGACTGACAGGTTGGTCACACTTGTCAAACATAGCGTTTGACAAGTGTGACCAACTTTTTACTATAGATGCAGCTTATGCCGCATCTATAGTAAAAGATAGAATGTTTAAAAATAATAAAAAAAAATAAAAAAATGCTTATACTCACCCAGACATCTCCTCACCGGCGTCCGGCTCCTCTTCCTATAGCTGGTCTGTGCGCACAGGACCTTCCGTGACGTCACGGTCACGTGAGCGGTCACATGACCGCTCACGACCAATCACAGGACAGTGACGTCATCGGCAGGTCTTTCGCCGCACACCAGCTACAGGAACCGAACGGCAGCATGCAGTGGAGGCGGGAAGACATCGAGGGTGAGTATAGGACTGTTTTTTATTTTAATTCTTATTTTTTGACCACTTATATGGTGCCCAGTGCGTGGAGGAGAGTCTCCTCTCCTCCACCCTGGGTACCAACCGCACATAATCTGCTTACTTCCCGCATGGTGTGCACAGCCCCGTGCGGGAAGTAAGCAGATCAATGGACCCCTAGGTGTGCGGAATCCCCTGCAATTCCGCATTTTAATGAACATGTTGCTTTTTTTTCCGCGATGCGATTTTTTCGCGGAAAAAAAGGCTACATTTGCACAAAAAATGCGGAATACACTTAAAATAATAGGAGGCATATGTAAGCGTTTTTTTCGCGTTTTTATCACGTTTTTATAGCGAAAAAACGCGAAAAAAACGCAAAAAATACTGAACGTGTGCACATGGCCTTAGTCTGTCCTCTATTACCTTACAGCTTAAAGCTAAAACCCAGGAGCAGTTTCTGGAAACTAAGGTACTCACTATGTGGCTGGAGCACACACAACACCGGACTGCACGATATTGTGACATATAAGATCACCCCGTTTTTTCTTCTTCCCTAGTGATTCCAATAGGGCTCTATTGGCAAAGGAGACTTCTTTCTATACACCTCACAATTAGGTATGCTTCATTTGGTTTCTAAGCGTTGTATTGAACATGTTCCTACGTATACATGACCGTCCTTATACCTTGTACATAATATTGTATATACCTGTGTTTTTAATTTATTATTTTTTTTCGATTGTGTTAAATTGTTGTTTGTTTCACTTTTTTCACGTTATGTAGTAACTGAGGAAGGTCTGAAGGACCGAAACGTTTTCTTGTTGATACTACAGAATAAACTATTCAGCATCCATACTGAAGTTGAGTGCCGGGTTTTGTTACATTGATCAGTTATAGGGTGTGGGAGCCTACCCGTGCACCTACGATAGCAGTGCTCACGGTTGAATTCACCTGATATATAGGTGGGACATGAAGGGGGCAGTATAGAGGTATGCAGTGGTTAGTAAAAAGGAGGAAACATGGGGAGCATATGACAGGTGGAGGAACTAGAAGTATAAGGTGAGAGACACGGAACAGTATACATATATACACACATACAGTATATATAGGGTATGGGTGCACACACAAATTAATTATATATATATATATATATATATATATATATATATATATATACATACATATACATATACATATACACATACATGCATACACACACACACATACATACATGCATACACACACACACACACACACACACACACACACACACACAATGCCTACAAGTAGTATTCAACCCCCTGCAGATTTAGCAGGTTTAATAAGATGCAAATAAGTTAGAGCCTTCAAACTTCAAACAAGAGCAGGATTTATTAACAGATGCATAAATCTTACAAACCAAAAAGGTTTGTTGCTCAGTTAAATTTTTATAAATTTTAAACATAAAAGTGTGGGTCAATTATTATTCAACCCCTAGGTTTAATATTTTGTGGAATAACCTTTGTTTGCAATTACAGCTAATAATCGTCTTTTATAAGACCTGATCAGGCCGGCACAGGTCTCTGGAGTTATCTTGGCCCACTCCTCCATGCAGATCTTCTCCAAGTTATCTAGGTTCTTTGGGTGTCTCATGTGGACTTTAATCTTGAGCTTCTTCCACAAGTTTTCAATTGGGTTAAGGTCAGGAGACTGACTAGGCCACTGCAACACCTTGATTTTTTTGCCTCTTGAACCAGGCCTTGGTTTTCTTGGCTGTGTGCTTTGGGTCGTTGTCTTGTTGGAAGATGAAATGACGACCCATCTTAAGATCCTTGATGGAGGAGCAGAGGTTCTTGGCCAAAATCTCCAGGTAGGCCGTGCTATCCATCTTCCCATGGATGCGGACCAGATGGCCAGGCCCCTTGGCTGAGAAACAGCCCCACAGCATGATGCTGCCACCACCATGCTTGACTGTAGGGATGGTATTCTTGGGGTCGTATGCAGTGCCATCCAGTCTCCAAACGTCACGTGTGTGGTTGGCACCAAAGATCTCGATCTTGGTCTCATCAGACCAGAGAACCTTGAAACAGTCAGTCTCAGAGTCCTCCAAGTGATCATGAGCAAACTGTAGACGAGCCTTGACATGACGCTTTGAAAGTAAGGTACCTTACGGGCTCGTCTGGAACGGAGACCATTGCGGTGGAGTACGTTACTTATGGTATTGACTGAAACCAATGTCCCCACTGCCATGAGATCTTTCCGGAGCTCCTTCCTTGTTGTCCTTGGGTTAGCCTTGACTCTTCGGACAAGCCTGGCCTCGGCACGGGAGGAAACTTTCAAAGGCTGTCCAGGCCGTGGAAGGCTAACAGTAGTTCCATAAGCCTTCCACTTCCGGATGATGCTCCCAACAGTGGAGACAGGTAGGCCCAACTCCTTGGAAAGGGTTTTGTACCCCTTGCCAGCCTTGTGACCCTCCACGATCTTGTCTCTGATGGCCTTGGAATGCTCCTTTGTCTTTCCCATGTTGACCATGTATGAGTGCTGTTCACAAGTTTGGGGAGGGTCTTAAATAGTCAGAAAAGGCTGGAAAAAGAGATAATTAATCCAAACATGTGAAGCTCATTGTTCTTTGTGCCTGAACTACTTCTTAATACTTTAGGGGAACCAAACAGAATTCTGGTGGGTTGAGGGGTTGAATAATAAATGACCCTCTGAAAAGACTTTTCACAATTTAAAAAAAAAAAATAAACAAAGAAATAACATTCTTTTTTGTTGCAGTGCATTTCACACTTCCAGGCTGATCTACAGTCCAAATGTCACAATGCCAAGTTAATTCCAAATGTGTAAACCTGCTAAATCTGCAGGGGGTTGAATACTACTTGTAGGCACTGTTATATATATATATATATATATATATATATATATATATACATACATATACATATATATATATATATGTATATATATATGTGTGTGTGTGTGTGTGTGTGTGTGTATGTATATATATATATATATATATATATATATATATATATATATATATATATATATATATATATATATATATATATATATATATATATATATATATATATATATATATATATATATATATATATATATATACACATACACACACGCAGTGGGGCAAAAAAGTATTTAGTCAGTCAGCAATAGTGCAAGTTCCACCACTTAAAAAGATGAGAGGCGTCTGTAATTTACATCATAGGTAGACCTCAACTATGGGAGACAAACAGACAAAAAAATCCAGAAAATCACATTGTCTGTTTTTTTTATCATTTTATTTGCATATTATGGTGGAAAATAAGTATTTGGTCAGAAACAAACAATCAAGATTTCTGGCTCTCACAGACCTGTAACTTCTTTTTTAAGAGTCTCCTCTTTCCTCCACTCATTACCTGTAGTAATGGCACCTGTTTAAACTTGTTATCAGTATAAAAAGACACCTGTGCACACCCTCAAACAGTCTGACTCCAAACTCCACTATGGTGAAGACCAAAGAGCTGTCAAGGGACACCAGAAACAAAATTGTAGCCCTGCACCAGGCTGGGAAGACTGAATCTGCAATAGCCAACCAGCTTGGAGTGAAGAAATCAACAGTGGGAGCAATAATTAGAAAATGGAAGACATTCAAGACCACTGATAATCTCCCTCGATCTGGGGCTCCACGCAAAATCCCACCCCGTGGGGTCAGAATGATCACAAGAACGGTGAGCAAAAATCCCAGAACCATGCGGGGGGACCTAGTGAATGAACTGCAGAGAGCTGGGACCAATGTAACAAGGCCTACCATAAGTAACACACTACGCCACCATGGACTCAGATCCTGCAGTGCCAGACGAGTCCCACTGCTTAAGCCAGTACATGTCCGGGCCCGTCTGAAGTTTGCTAGAGAGCATTTGGATGATCCAGAGGAGTTTTGGGAGAATGTCCTATGGTCTGATGAAACCAAACTAGAACGGTTTGGTAGAAACGCAACTTGTCGTGTTTGGAGGAAAAAGAATACTGAGTTGCATCCATCAAACACCATACCTACTGTAAAGCATGGTGGTGGAAACATTATGCTTTGGGGCTGTTTCTCTGCAAAGGGGCCAGGACGACTGATCCGGGTACATGAAAGAATGAATGGGGCCATGTATCGTGAGATTTTGAGTGCAAACCTCCTTCCATCAGCAAGGGCATTGAAGATGAAACGTGGCTGGGTCTTTCAACATGACAATGATCCAAAGCACACCGCCAAGGCAACGAAGGAGTGGCTTCGTAAGAAGCATTTCAAGGTCCTGGAGTGGCCTAGCCAGTCTCCAGGTCTCAACCCTATAGAAAACCTTTGGAGGGAGTTGAAAGTCCGTGTTGCCAAGCGAAAAGCCAAAAACATCACTGCTCTAGAGGAGATCTGCATGGAGGAATGGGCCAACATACCAACAACAGTGTGTGGCAACCTTGTGAAGACTTACAGAAAACGTTTGACCTCTGTCATTGCCAACAAAGGATATATTACAAAGTATTGAGATGAAATTTTGTTTCTGACCAAATACTTATTTTCCACCATAATATGCAAATAAAATGATAAAAAAACAGACAATGTGATTTTCGGGATTTTTTTTGTCTCGGTTTGTCTCCCATAGTTGAGGTCTACCTATGATGTAAATTACAGACGCCTCTCATCTTTTTAAGTGGTGGAACTTGCACTATTGCTGACTGACTAAATACTTTTTTGCCCCAGTATATATACACTCACCGGCCACTTTATTAGGTACACCTGTCCAACTTCTTGTTAACACTTAATTTCTAATCAGCCAATCACATGGCGGCAACTCAGTGCATTTAGGCATGTAGACATGGTCAAGACAATCTCCTGCAGTTCAAACCGAGCATCAGTATGGGGAAGAAAGGTGATTTGAGTGCCTTTGAACGTGGCATGGTTGTTGGTGCCAGAAGGGCTGGTCTGAGTATTTCAGAAACTGCTGATCTACTGGGATTTTCACGCACAACCATCTCTAGGGTTTACAGAGAATGGTCCGAAAAAGAAAAAAAATCCAGTGAGCGGCAGTTCTGTGGGCGGAAATGCCTTGTTGATGCCAGAGGTCAGAGGAGAATGGGCAGACTGGTTCGAGCTGATAGAAAGGCAACAGTGACTCAAATCGCCACCCGTTACAACCAAGGTAGGCCTAAGAGCATCTCTGAACGCACAGTGCGTCGAACTTTGAGGCAGATGGGCTACAGCAGCAGAAGACCACACCGGGTACCACTCCTTTCAGCTAAGAACAGGAAACACCAAGGTTACTTACGGGTAGCCGGTTTTTCCGGAGCCCATGACGGCACACCTGAGAGGGGATCCGCCCAGTCAGGACAGGAAACCCTACTGAAAATAAAAGGGCGGTACCTCTCCCTCGCTTCAGTTGGTTTTCAGAGCATGAGAGGCCCCCCTGGTTAGTACACATGGCAAATCCATCACCACATTATATTAACTAAACACACCCAAAACAATAGTGCACACCGAAGGGTGATAAAAGGGGGGGAATATACGGGTGCCGTCATGGGCTCCGGAAAAACCGGCTACCCGTAAGTAACCTTGGTGTTTTCCCTTCCCCCATGACGGCACACCTGAGAGAATTTTGTAGAATGAAACCTTTAGGGAGGGACCACCGCTTGGAGCACCCTTCTACCAAAGGTTAGGTCAGCAGAGGAGGAAAGGTCTAGCCGGTAGTGTTTGAAAAAAGTTGAGGGTGAGGACCAGGTAGCGGCCTTGCAAATTTGGTCAATTGATACCTCAGCTTTCTCTGCCCAGGAGGTAGCCACAGCTCTGGTGGAGTGAGCCTTGATGCCGTCAGGAACCGGAGTGCCACTTGCAGAGTAGGATAAACTAATGGCCTCCCTGATCCATCTAGCAATAGTACTTTTAGCTACCCCGCACCCTCTTTTGCTACCCTGAAAGGCTACGAATAGGGTTTGGTCTTTCCTCCACTGACTAGTCATAGACATGTAATGTAACATAGATCTTCTCACATCTAACATGTGGAACTTTTGTTCCCCTGGATTTTTAGGATTACTACAGAATGATGGTAAAGTAATCTCTTGACTTCTATGGAACTTTTGAACCACCTTGGGGAGATAAGCCGGGTCTGGTCTTAGAACAATTCTGTCATCAAAAACCTGAGTATAAGGAGGGCATATTGACAGGGCCTGTAAATCACTTACCCTACGTGCCGATGTTAAGGCTACTAGTAAAACTGTTTTAAGGGTAAGTAACTTAGGTGATAACTCCTGCAAAGGCTCAAAGGGCTGTTTAGTCAGGGCTTCTAAGACCAAATTTAGATCCCAAGGAGGGATTTTTGGGATAATGACCGGCCGAGATCTACTGCAAGATTTTATGAATCGTGAGACCCATCTATTTGAGGCAAGATTACAATTATATAGGGCCCCCAGGGCAGAAACCTGAACTTTAAGGGTGCTGGTTGCCAACCCAAGATGTAACCCTGCTTGCAGAAACTCTAAGATAGGACCTATAGGAGCCACCTCCCCCAATGGTTCACCCAGGAAGTCGAGGAATTTTTTCCATGTCCTACCATAGATCCTGGAGGTTATGGGTTTTCTGCTTTTCAACAGGGTGGAGATTAACCCTGGAGAGAATCCTTGGCGACTTAGTAACGCCCTCTCAAATTCCAGGCTGCGAGATGGAAGCCCTTCACCTGAGAGTGGGTCACTGGGCCCTGGGTTAGCAGGTCCGGAACCTCTGGCAGGATCCATGGGTCTGTTACCGACATCTGCCTTAGAAGGGAGAACCAAGGTCTCCTTGGCCAAAAAGGAGCTATGAAGATGATATTCGCCTGATCCTCTCTGATCTTCCGGATCACAGCTGGAATCATCACTATCGGGGGGAATGCGTAGGCCAGAGAAAACTTCCAAGGTATCAGTAGGGCATCTACTGCGAAGGGATGTTCTCTCGGATTCAAGGAGCAGAACCTCCTGACTTTTCTGTTGTGGGAGTTGGCGAACAAGTCTATCTCTGGTGTGCCCCAGGCTTGGACTATTTGTTGAAATATCTGGGGGTTTAATGACCATTCCCCCTGCTTTAAGCCTCTGCGACTCAGGAAGTCCGCTTGAGTGTTTTCTGTGCCTTTGATGTGCAATGCCGACAGAGATGACAGGTGTTGTTCTGCTAGTTGAAAGAGTATGTTTGATGCCTGCATGAGGCCTTTGGACCTCGTTCCCCCCTGATGATTGACATACGCCACCACTGCTCGATTGTCCGTCAGGATTCGAGTATGGCGACCCCGGAGTAAAGGAAGAAAATGTCTTAGGGATTTCTCCACTGCCCACAGCTCTTTTTCGTTTGATCCATAGTTCTTTTCTCGTATGGACCAGGTCCCTTGTACAGAGTGAGACCTCAGGTGAGCCCCCCAACCTGTACCACTTGCGTCGGTCGTGATAATGTCTATGACCGGATTTTGCCACCGGACCCCCATTGTCAGGTGGTTTCTCACAGTCCACCAAACTAGGGAATCCCTTACGCCCAGGGAGAGACATAGATTTCCTTCTAAATGCCCTTTTAGTAGTCTTTGAGCTGAGAGAACTTCCCACTGTAGTTGTCTTAGGTGGAATTGTGCCCATTCTACTGCCGGAATACACGATGTTAACGAGCCTAGAAGGGACATTGCCTTTCTCAGAGTCATTGTCGGCTGGCGTATTGCTGTACTGGTCAGATTTATTATTTTGTCTACCTTGTTTTCTGGAAGAAGGCAGAGCTGACGTTCGGAGTCCAGTATTAACCCCAGGAAAGATTGTAATTTTACTGGCAGCAGTCTGGACTTGGGGATATTTATTATCCAACCCAGCTCCCTTAGAGTTGATGTTACCACTGATACTTGATGAGTGCAGTGGGACTCTGATCTTCCTATTACCAGGAAATCGTCCAGATATGGGACAATGACTACATCCCGGGACCGGAGGTATGACATAACCTCCACCATCACCTTGGTGAAAACCCTGGGAGCTGTAGACAGACCGAACGGAAGGGCTGTGTATTGATAATGTTTTATCTGGTTCTGGACATAGAGAGCTACTCTCACAGGTGAATTTTATTTTGAGGCCGTCTCTGATGATATTTATGACCCAGGTACTGGGGGAGATGTTTACCCAGGCCGGAAAGAAGAGGGAGAGTCTTCCTCCCACTTCTGGCGTAATGTCATTGGGGGGATTTTTTGGCTGAAGTAGAGGGCCCTTTAAACATATAGCCTGAGCCTCTTTTATCCCTAAAGTCCCAGTTTTTCCTCTCCCCTGGGGGGCGACCTCTATTAAATCTTCTCCTCCGAAAAAAGGGTTTTTTGGACTCTTTAGGGATATTGGGAAAGCCTTTCTTTTTATCTCCTGCATGTTCCAGGATTTCTTCAAGCTTCTTCCCAAAGAGAAGTTGACCATCACATGGGATGGAGCACAGCTTGTGTTTAGATGGTAAATCCCCCGGACAACCTTTGAGCCAGAGGGCTCTTCTTGCCGCATTAGACAAGCTCGCTGCTCTGGCCGTTAGTCTTGCGGAATCTGCAGAAGAGTCTGCTAAAAAGGCTGCTGCTCCTTGCACTAAGGATATATTGGCAAGGATGTCGGTTCTGGGTACCTTGTCCCTTAGCTGATCCTCTATCTGCTGTAGCCAGACCATCAGAGCGCGGGCCGTACATGTTCCAGCGATTGCTGGCTTCAGGCCCCCCGCTGAGGCTTCCCAGATATGTCTGAGAAACCCATCTGCTTTTTTGTCAAGCGGGTCTTTAAGAACACCCGAGTCTTCTAATGGGAGGGATGATTTTTTTAAGCATTTGGCTACCGCTCCGTCAATTTTTGGGATCTTTTCCCAGGGTTCAGAGTCTTTATTCTCAAAGGGATATCTCCTTTTGGATGAAGAGGGCAAAGAACCCATTTTTTCAGGTCTTTTCCACTCTCTCGATTAATGCTTTTATTTTTGCATTAACTGGAAACGTGCGTTTCCTCCTCTCTTCTAAGCCACCAAACATGACATCCTCTAGTGACCTAGGTGTCTTCTCTTCTTTAAGGCCCATTGCAGACCTAACTGCTTTGACTAATTTGTCCACGTCCTCAGTGGGAAAGCATGGACGACCCCCTGAATCACTGTCCGAGGAGGAATCTGAAGAGTGGACCGAGGCTGGAGAAGTAGAGGGAGATCGGGATGTTTTATGACTCCCCTGTCTCTGAGAGGTATCCGACTCTGTAGTTGCCTTACGGCTTCTCCCTCTTGGCTCGCTAAGGGCCAATTTCAAGGAGTCTTTAATTTCAGCCTGTATTATGGCTTTAAGGCTAGTGGCGAAATTAGGGGTTTCTTCTTGAATAGTCTTATTAATGCAGTCAGCACAGAGATCCTTCTGATACTGCACTGCAAGCGGGTTTTTACAAAGGGCACACTCTCGGTTCTTTGTTTTACCGGTAGCTTTCCTGGACCCCTAGTGATCAAAACAGAAAAATGGACCCTGTTACCATAAGGGATACATTCACGTAGATCACTCACCACCGCCGACAATCAAGGGTACCGATTTTGGAGGCTGGACAGATGCACGTGAAGCGTCCCTCCTGGACGCCGACGAATCTTGCCGGACGGAACGACCACTGTTTCTACCACTTGAGCGGCTGCTCCTGGTATGCTGGTGGCTCGGCAAGGCATCTGGTGAGAGCTCCTGCTGCTGTTGCTGTTGTGAAAGCGGCTGCTGCAGCTGCTCTTGTTGTCCTACTTCCATGGTGAAGTTTTTGGACATGAGCGCGTCTTCTGTGGTCTACCACCCTTTTATGGGGGGACCACTGCACTCCCCGCCTCTCCGGTGCCCAGTAATGGCCCCTCCCCCTCTCTGCCATGCCGCCGGAGTCTTCATTCACCGGCCGGCGTTTTCTTCATGGGCGCCGCCATCTTGGATCCGGCGCCTGCCTCCGACGCCACACGGGCACGCCCATTCCCAGCGTGCCTGGCGTGTGACGTCAGAAGAGCGACCCGGAAGCGGCCGCCGCGCCTGGACGCCGGCAGAGAGGGGAGGGCGGCGTGGCAGCCATGGAAGGAACCCGGTCCTCCAACCATGCTGCGCAACGCCCGCACGGACGCAGTGACCCGGGGGGACCTGCGGACGGCGCCTCCAGGACCCGAACCTCCGACGCACAGGCGCTGCCTGTTCTTCCACGCCGGGACGGGACCTGGGTAAGTTGAACCGCCGTGTTCAGTACAAGGGTCCCTGTCAGGACAGGAAACCCAACTGAAGCGAGGGAGAGGTACCGCCCTTTTATTTTCAGTAGGGTTTCCTGTCCTGACTGGGCGGATCCCCTCTCAGGTGTGCCGTCATGGGGGAAGGGAAAACTGAGGCTACAATATGTACAAGCTCATCGAAATTGGACAGTAGAAGATTGGAAAAACGTTGCTTGGTCTGATGAGTCTCGATTTCTGCTGCGACATTCGGATGGTAGGGTCAGAATTTGGCGTAAACAACATGAAAGCATGGATCCATCCTGCCTTGTATGGAGCATCTTTGGGATGTGCAGCCGACAAATCTGCGGCAACTGTGTGATGCCATCATGTCAATATGGACCAAAATCTCTGAGGAATGCTTCCAGCACCTTGTTGAATCTATGCCACGAAGAATTGAGGCAGTTCTTAAGGCAAAAGGGGGTCCAACCCGTTACTAGCATGGTGTACCTAATAAAGTGGCCGGTGAGTGTACATACATACATATATATATATACTCGAGTATAAGCCGACCCGGAGTATAAGCCGACCCCCCTAATTTTGCCACAAAAAGCTGGGAAAACTTATTGACTCGAGTATAAGTCTAGGGTGGAAAATGCAGCAGCTACCGGTGAATTTCAAAAATAAAAATAGATGCTCCATACCATTCATTATGGCCCCATAGATGCTCCATATAAAGCTGTGCCATATATAATGCTCTGCACCGGTCATTATGGTCCCATAGATGCTCCACATAAAGCTGTGCCATATATAATGCTCTGCACCGGTCATTATGGTCCCATACATGCTCCATATAAAGCTGTGCCATATATAATGCTCTGCACCGGTCATTATGGTCCCATAGATGATCCACATAAAGCTGTGCCATATAGAATGCTCTGCACCGTTCATTATGGTCCCATAGATGCTCCACATAAAGCTGTGCCATATATAATGCTCTGCACCGGTCATTATGGTCCCATAGATGCTCCACATAAAGCTGTGCCATATATAATGCTCTGCACCGTTCATTATGACCCCATAGATGCTCCATATAAATCTGTGCAATATATAATGCTGCTGCTGCAATAAAAAAAAATAAAAAATGACATACTCACCTCTCTTGCTGCCCGCAGCTCCTCAGCGTCCCGTCGTCTCTCCACACTGACTGTTCAGGCAGAGGGCTGCGCGCAGATTAGTACGTCATCGCGCCCTCTGACCTGAACAGCCAGAGCAAGTGGACGCGGAAGACAGAGCGGCGCCCGGCGTGTGGAACGTGGACAGGTAAATATGTAATACTCACCTGCTCCCGGCGTCCCTGGCTCCTTATCCCGGACAGCTGGTCTCCGAGTGCCGCAGCCTCTTCCTCTGTCAGCGGTCACCGTTACTGTCATTAGAGGAATGAATATGCGGCTCCACCCCTATGGGAGTGGAGTCCATATTCATAACTTTAATGAGCGGTCCCACGTGACCGCTGAACAGGGGAAGAGCTGCGAAGACCGTGGGACGGGCAGGGGGAGCGCCGGGACTAGGTGAGTATGCGACAATCCTCTCTCCCCCTCACCCGCCGACCCCACCGCCAATCATGACTCGAGTATAAGCTGAGAGGGGCAATTTCAGCCCAAAAATTTGGGCTGAAAATCTCGGCTTATACTCGAGTATATACGGTAATTAAAATGTCAAATTTTTGCAGACTTTGCTTACGCCCCGAGTCTCACTAATGTAAAAAGTATATATGCCAATTTTCAAGATGATCGAACTATGTTTAGAGGTTGCACACTTTTATCAGTTTAAAAAAAGCACGCAAAAAAACAGATTTTAAATGTTAAGTATTTTTTATTAGAAATTCAAACAATTAAAAACTTAGAATAATAGTGACAATAAACAGCAACATTGATAGGCAGTATCATACGTATTAATTTACACTAATGTGCCGTGAAAGATGCAACTCCTTCTTTTGTTCGCTTGGTGACGGCTTTTCTATGATACTCAACAACTCTTAACAAGAACTGTTTCGGTTGTTCATCTCTGATTGAATTATTAAACTTCTTTATCAGAGCAAGGCCCCTTTCTGTGGTGTCATTCACCACCTTAAGAGCATTGACGGAGCTTCTTAGTGTATCACTGAAATATTCTTCTACATCGTGGATCCCAAAATTCAATTCAAAGAATGTCTTTGTTTTACTTGTAACAAAATCGCTGAGGTCTTTTCCTTCAAAAATTAGTTTTTTACCTTGCAACTGTTTCAGCTCCTTTTTCTTTGCAGGTTTCATTCTTAAATTTTCAAACATCTTCTCCTTCTCAGCCTGACTGATACGTTCATCCAAAAATGCCAATCCTATGTTAGTTTCTGACAGATACCAAATGTGACTCTTAGCCACTGTGAGGGCACTTTCTGTGACATCTTTATCTGGATAAGATTGCAAAAGCTGTAGCATCTCCAAATCATTCTTTGGAGCCCATCGACTTACAACTGCCTCGTGCCAAAAGCGGACATATATATTACACAAAACATGCTACTTTTCTTATTCCTTTCAATTCGGTATTAGAAATATGCAATTGTTTAGTGAATAGCACAATTTTGAGTACATATATGGCCTTTGCCATCCACCTTGCTTCAGTCAGAGCCCCTGGAACCCTAAATGCGGAAGTTTTCATCCCAGCCTCCAAGATATCGAAATGATAGTTGTAATAGCTCTTTGTAATCTTCTCTTGGATGACTGCCATCTTGCAAGACATTGTTGAGGTAGTCCACTATTTTCACACGTTCTTCTAGAAAACCTTGAATGGGATTTTCTTCATCTAACATCGTGAAATAGGACTTCTTATCAACTGAATTTGACTGATTTTGGAACTTTCAGAAAATCTGGATGTCAGGACAACTTGATGGGATGTTACAACAGTTACCAAACACTCCTTTCAAGATTAATTCGTGGGTGTGGTGGCGGCAAGCCAACCACAACAATGGTCTCCCAAATTCAGTTTCAATTCTGATACATGCTCCTTGGATCATTCCTGTATTAGATGCAGTTGTATCGAAAGATATACCAATGATAAGGTCACGTAGCGCGTATCGGTCCACCTTCTGAATAACAACTTCAGCCATTAGCTCACCAGTACCTTTCTGGGCAACAGGTACGCCAAAGCAAATGCTCAAAATCTTTTCCAGTTTCAAGAACAGCAGCTCTATCTTCTAGAGTTTTGACACTCCCTCAGGCAACAATTCACTATCCCAATGTAAGATTAAATGAGGAGGATTTTCAAACAGTGACTTTTCCATGTTCTCAGCCATTTGTCTTCTGTTAATCGCCCGAGCTCGGAAAACGGTAGATGGAGATATGGAAATGCATGAAACATCGCGACCAAGGCTTTTTGCAGTTGCAATAAATGAAGTACTTGCTTGTCGAATGGAGAGTTGTTCTCGATCCCATGTAGCCGTGAATGTGTGATCAAGAGGTTTTAATCTACGACCTGCACAAGATTTTTTCACTAGTGGTGCAGAAAATTTGTCCTCTTCGTGAATTGATGATAATGGAGATGAGACTGAGTGTTCCACTGTTCATTTTGGCGATTTCTTTATAATGTTTCTCCTTGTATGCCTCCTTTTTTTCTGCATTTAATTTTCTTCTTTTTAATTTGTGAGGCAAGAACCTTATCTACACCACTCATTGATAAACTCATATAATCCTCTCTTTGTGACATAAGGAATGCTTTATCGTCTTCTAGTACGCTATTCATGGAGATCACATTTTGCCTGGCAATATCAAAGAGCTCAACAAGATCACCTTTCCAAATCTGCCGCTTCATATTTGCTTTGTCAGTGTTTCTTGATTTCTCTTTACCCAGATGTTAATATTCCTTGTATAACTTCTGTATACGAGTTCG
>NC_135233.1:623956674-623969174 GCF_051348905.1 Ranitomeya variabilis | reverse complement strand
GTCATTGTCTCCTAGATCTAGGGCTTGACCCAAACAGGGAGTTTCTTCCCCTTCGGTTCTGAGAATAGGCACCTCTATAGGAACCTCTGCTGGGTCTCCACTGTTCTCTATAATCCGGCTGCTTGAATTTATAGGAACTTCGAGGTGGAGGTCTCTTCCGAAATGGCTGGAATTTTTTCGGTTTTTCCTCAGGAAAACCTTTTTTATTATCTGATGCGGATTCCAGAATATCGTCTAATGCTTGTCCAAATACCTTGGACCCTGAAAAGGGAATAGCACATAATTTGTTTTTTGATGCATTATCCCCTGACCAAGATTTGAGCCATATAGCTCTACGAGTCGCATTGGATAACGAACTATTTCTGGCCGCAAATCTAACGGATTCTGCTGATGTGTCCGCCATAAAGGCTGTGGCAGATTTTATGATGGGTAAGGAGGAAATCAAATCGGCCCGTGGGGTTTTATTCACCAAATGTTCCTCTAACTGCCCCATCCACAAATACATTGATCTAGCTACTGATGTGGCTGCAATGTTAGCTTTTATCAGTGCTGCCGACGTCTCCCATGAACGGCGCAACAGAATATCTGCTTTGCGGTCCATAGCGTCTCTGAGACTAGAAGAGTCCTCGAATGGAATAGCCGTTTTTTTAGTAACTTTGGCTATAGGCACGTCGATCTTCGGAATTTCCTCCTGTTGAGGAGAGCCATAAGATCAAATACTTAATTAACCTCAACACATAAGGTAATTGAGAGAAGTAACCTATAACATGTATTGTTTAACCTTACATAAGTTTTCCTCAGACAAAGTAAGACACTTAAGATGGCTGCCATCTCCTGTATCAGAGCCATGTGCTCTGGTATATGAACAATGAAGACACTGAAGATGGCTGCCATTTCCTGTCTCAGCAGACCATGCGGTCTGGTATCCAAGATGACGCCCACTCTGATGACCTCATGGATCCACCCACAGCGACGCCCACTCTGATGACCTCACGGACCAACCCACCTTGATGACCTCATGGATCCGCCCATGGACTTGCTCATGCCCAACCCACTAACCAATGGAATACATCCGATCACTCCCATTTTAGAGCTAACCGAGCCCCCTTACAGGAGATATATAACATTGTGTTTGACTAATAAAAGCCCTTCTTGGAGCTGAGCCACACATTGATCAAGGAGAGTTACAGCTGACTGTGTCTGGTGTATTTCTTTAGTGCACATGATCAATATCCATTAGGCCAGGAGTAGGCAACTAGAGAATTGAACATTTATATTAATTGTTCAACCCTAATATTTGGCGCCCAACGTGGGGCCAGCAGAGGAAGAGCCCTGAACCCTGTAAAACCGGCGAGTGGAACGGCTGGATGCACTGAGTACCCCGAACAATGGAGACTGATCACCTCCTTAACAGAACACGGTAAGTCTGCTGATTTTTTATAATCTGTAGTCTTTACCTGTGTCCTTCGGGGTATCCTGTGCAGATTGCCTGACCGTGTCCGGTTTTCTTGGTATCTGTAAGACGGCAGAAAGGGTATCTCCGCTGCTGGTCATTTAATTGCAAGAACCGTCACGTTCTAGTTGCCTACTGCCTGTTACATGTTGTGGAGAGGGGAGATGACAAATAGAAGTGTTTACAGAGGGCTAGAGGCAAGTGAAAAACAGGAAAAACAGGTTTGTACAGAAGGATATGACTGGTAGTCATTGTGTTTGGAACAGGATGAGAAAGAAAAGCATGTGGTAGGACGAGAAAAACAGGTTTTGTTTTTAAAGAAGGAAATAAAGCAAGTGTAGAAAAAAAATAAAATAATTTTTGTCTGTGGTATACGGTTGTCGCCTGTGATAAGATTTTCAGTTCTGTACATGAGGACTAGGACCTGGAGTAATTGACTCGGCCTAGGGGGGCCCGGTAAATCTTGGAGCAATTGGCTCAGTTCGGGCATAATAAAATGTAATAGCGGCTCATTGAAACTTGGAGCAATTGGCTCAGTTTGGGCCAATTAAATTTATAGTTTTTCTTTTTTTTGCCCCGTGACATCGAGTAATTGACTCTGCACGGGGACCGGTAAGTTAGGGAGCAATTTGACAAAGTAGGGAATAATTGGTTTGTAAAGTACGGAGCACGGAAGTCAGACAGGGACCACGTGACAAGAAGCAATAGGAGCTGGGTACTGCAGACTCAGTTCCCTTTAGAATCTCAGGTTTGAGTCATCTCCCCCGTCTTATTGTTTGTTTGGTGTTTGTTATCTTGATAGATAGATATATATACTGTGTATCTATAGAAAGATGGAGAAAGTAATGCAGTTCTGCCGTATGGGCACTAAGTCAAATTCAGATGGCAAGTTAGACTCATGCACATTAGTGGAAATTGTGTGGAATGCCAGAGGGGGGATGGTTACAGTCCCTGGAGTGGAAGCTTGTCTTGAAAGAAAGAAAAGGTACCCTAGAAGATAATGGATTGTTGTCTATTGCTAGGGCAGGAGAAAGAGTCTCTGAAAGTCTATATATAAAAAAAAAAAAAAAAAAAAAAAAAAAGGAAAAATTGGAAATTGGGTAGAAGAGAAAAGGAATAGAAAGAATAGAGTTTTGAGTTGTGTATTACAAAAATATATCCTGTGAGCGACCACCACCGTATAATGGTGGCCCAGAGCCATGTGGTAAATGTAATGGTGGCCATTTTGTTAATGGCCAATGTGTTAAATGTAATAGCAGCCAAAATGGTGGCTCAGAGCCATGTGGTAAATGTAATGGTCGCCATTTTGTTAATGGCCAATGTGTTAAATGTGATAGCAGCCAAAATGGTGGCTCAGAGCCATGTGGTAAATGTAATGGTCGCCATTTTGTTAATGGCCAATGTGTTAAATGTGATAGCAGCCAAAATGGTGGCTCAGAGCCATGTGGTAAATGTAATGGTCGCCATTTTGTTAATGGCCAATGTGTTAAATGTGATAGCAGCCAAAATGGTGGCTCAGAGCCATGTGGTAAATGTAATGGTTGCCATTTTGTTAATGGCCAATGTGTTAAATGTGATAGCAGCCAAAATGGTGGCTCAGAGCCATGTGGTAAATGTAATGGTCGCCATTTTGTTAATGGCCAATGTGTTAAATGTGATAGCAGCCAAAATGGTGGCCCAGAGCCAGGTGCTAAATGTAACGGCAGCCATCTTGGTGGTGGTAAATATAATTCTGACGGCAGCCATCTTGTTGGTGGTAAATATAATTCTAATGGCGGCCATCTTGGTGGTGGTAAATATAATTCTGACGGCGGCCATCTTGTGAATGGCAAAGGTGTTAATTCTGACGGCAGCCATGTTGTGGATGGCGAATGTGCTGCTCCTGGTGGTGAACATCTCAGATTAAGGTTACACGCCACATCACCAAATCCTTGTTACCCAGTAATGACCACTAACGGCCAATACTATATTCCTTCGGGAAGTGAACAGGCTTTACCCATGTTTCCTATCTCTGTTGTTTCCAATGGGGCACCAACCCTTTCCTCTATCACTCCTGTTGTGAATCCAGCAGTCCTCCCACCTGGATCGTCCCCAGCACCTACCCTTTCTACTGTCACTTTCACTGCCAATTTAGCCGCACACCCACATGAGATGCTCCAAGCAGCGGCCTCTCCTCCCAATGCTTCCACAACAGCACTCTCACGCAGCCTACATAACCCTATGCCCAGTACCTCACAGGCTGTCTCGCAGCCAAGCGCACACCTGTATGGGACGGTGGCGACTGTATCAAGGGGGGGCTCAATGTGGGAGGGGGATACCAATAGCACAGGAAGCACAAAGGGGAGGGAATGTTGGCAACCTATTTTTGAAAAAGAACTTCCTGAGGGACCCTTGTTAGTGGTGGGAAAGGGTGACATAACAATGGAGACAGACGCTATTGTTAATGCTGCCAATTCTCGGTTAGAGCACAATGGAGGTGTAGCTAGAGCTATAGTAGAAGCAGGAGGGGCGACTATTCAAGCTGACAGCCAAATCATTGTTGAGTCATGTGGTCAGATAGCGGTTGGGGACATAGAGGTGACTAAAGCTGGCAATCTCCTGTGTAGGATGATCATACACACTGTGACCCCTACTTATGACCCTATTCATCCAGACGTTAGTGCCCAACAACTTCGTGCAGCAATAACTCGCATTAATGAGGACAGGACTGTTAAAGCTTTTAAGACTGCCTGCGTCACCTGGAGCCCACACCATGATACTGGAGCTGCCCAAATAGAGCCCCTCATTCCAGGACTGTTACCTCCTCCTGCTCCTCATAAACAAGGGACTACATCTGCACTCCCGGTGCCATCTCTACTCCCGCCTCAGGTGCCACCGCCAACAGTGCCAATGCTCATGTCTGAGGAGCCCACCATCTATGTCAAGTTTACACCCCAGCAAGCTGCTACTCTGTTGAACCAAGTTCTAGATCCAGAAAAACAGCCAATGCCTTTCTACAGGAGCATGACGAGGCATGGGACTCTGGTGTTGAGTTCTGCCAAGAACCTAAGACAAGGGCCTCGGATGAGTTGGCTGACCTATCAATTATTATTGTTGCCAAAGGTTTCCAGATGCCTCAAAGCTGATGCAGCCATTGTACGATGACCTCAAGACGTCAGCGTTTCCACTATGTACTAAATCCGTGGAAGCTTTCTACGCTCTTAAACAGGCCATACAGTCTGCACCAGCTCTTGGAATCCCAAATTATCAACTACCTTTTTACTTGTTTGTCAGTAAAGTAGCAGGACATGCTTCCGGAGTCCTAGCACAAAAACATGGGGGAAGAACAAGACCAATCGGCTACTACTCTGCCCGCCTGGACTCTGTGTCTCAAGCTTCCCCGACTTGCCTCAGAGCTGTTCATGCTGCACATATGCTTCTGGACAAAACTTCTGATATCATCTGAGGACATCCAGTTCTCTTAATGGCTCCACACGACATAATTGCTTTGTTGGAACCTAAACATCTGTTGGTGCAGCATCATATGAGACTCCAATGTTCGCTCTTGGTTCCGGATAATGTCACTCTTGTCCGCTGCAGCATCTTCAAACTGTCCACGCTGCTTCCTCTTTCCAGGGGGGATGTGGATGATACTGATGCTCTCGGAGAAGATGCCTCTACACACTCAGAGGATCATGACTGTCTCGAACAAATGCATGAAGAAGTAGCCTCCCAGAAAAGCGTGTCTGAAGACCCACTCCCACATGCTGACCTGACGTTCTTCACTGATGGTTCCAGATTTGCAGATGAAACAGGAAGATTCCATACGGGATATGCCGTGGTTACACATGACCAGGTCATCTCAGCTGGATCGCTACCACCGCACATGTCTGCACAAGAAGCGGAACTTAAAGCTTTGACGTTGGCTTGTCAGGAAGCGACGGAGAAGGTGGTCAACATCTACACGGATTCAAGATACGCTTTTGAAGTGGCTCATGACTTCGGCAGTATCTGGGCAGCCAGAGGATACCTAACGTCCAGTGGAACTCCTGTAAAACATGCTGCTACCATGCAAGAACTTGTAGTCACTCTGAATCTACCTTCAAAGGTTGCAGTGATCGAGATCAAAGCTCACGGGAGACTGGATTCTCCAGAAGCAAGGGGGAACTTCTTTGCTGACAAAACAGAAAAAACCTATGCTGTGGATCCATTTAGGAAAGAGAAAACAGCGGTGTACGTGTCACAAGACACTGAAGAAGGGACTAAAGGCTCTCTTATGAGGATTATCCATATACATCAAGACAAGACATCAGATGATGAAAAGAAGTCATGGCAAGAAGGAGGAGCTAAAAAGCATGAAGATGGAGTCTGGAGGGTGAACAAAAAGGTCTGTCTACCCCGTAATCTGTACCCTTCAGTGACAGAATGGGCACACGGTATCACCCACAGAGGCAAGAATCGGATGAATGACCTGATTTGGAAGATTTATATGGCACCTGGGATCTCTACTGTCACCCAAAATTATTTCAAGTCCTGCCTTGTGTGTGCAGCATGCAATCCAGCACCACCTCAGAAAGTTACTCAGAAACATTTGGCTAAACCACTTTATCCCTTTCAGAAAATTCAGATTGACCACATTCAAATGCCAAAAGTAGGGAAGTACGAGTATGTACTGGAAGTGACTGACATGTTCTCAGGATGGCCCGAAGCCTATCCAGTAACCAACATGACTGCCAGAGTGACTGATGACTGAAGTAGTATGCAGATATGGGGTCCCAGAGGTAATTGAGAGTGACCAAGGACCTGCGTTCACTGCAGCACTGACTAAGGAACTATGGGCACTGGTGGGAGCGGATTTGGGTTTACATACTCCATATCACCTACACAGCAGTGGGAAAGTAGAAACACTGAATGGCACCTTGAAAAATAAAATACTGAAAGCCAGTCAGGAGGTCAGACTTCCTTGGACAGATATTTTGCACGTTGCCTTATACTCAGTCAGAAACACTCCAAGGGGTCCCACTAAACTCACACCATACGAGATTCTTTTTGGGGGGCCTCCGAGATTGGGTCAATATTTTCCACAACAGCTAGCCTTAGGAAGTGATACTCTTGTAAATTATGCAATTGTTGTTACTAAAGAACTGTCAATAACACATGTACAAGTTTTATCATCCATTCCAGGTCCAGATTCCAGTGAAGGTACCCATACTTTCTAACCTGGTGACTACATGCTGGTAAAGACGTTCATCAGAAAGACATTCCTGGAGTCGAGATTTGAGGGTCCCTACCAAGTGCTCCTGACTCCTCATACTTCAGTCAGGGTTGCTGAGCGCCTCCTGGATCCATCTCTCACATTGTAAACTTGTTAGACAGTTAGGGACAGAGTAGGATCTGACCTGCTTGTCAAAGTCCAGCTACAAAGGGAGGTTTTCCACAAGGGAAAACTTGTCTCAAACTGGTGAAAACTCCAATTCCCCCTCCCGGGCAAGACGGTCAGATCTAGGATGTGTACATCAGGGTTAGTCGCACATGTGTATTTTATGTAACCATGGAGATGGGAGATTGGAGAGTAATAGATCCAGCAGGTTGGGAAGTCCCGAGGACACTGGTAACACGCTCCGATATACCTCCTCAGTATACCCATAATCGGTCACATATTCTCTGGTGTCTATAGCATCCATCTTGTCATGAAGCTTCTGATGTCATAATAACACTTAACATCGATGGGTTAGGGAACCACGGTGGGATCAAGATAAAAGAAAAGGTTAATGAAGTATTTAGGGGGGACTGTTGAGGAGAGCCATAAGATCAAATACTTAATTAACCTCAACACATAAGGTAATTGAGAGAAGTAACCTATAACATGTATTGTTTAACCTTACATAAGTTTTCCTCAGACAAAGTAAGACACTTAAGATGGCTGCCATCTCCTGTATCAGAGCCATGTGCTCTGGTATATGAACAATGAAGACACTGAAGATGGCTGCCATTTCCTGTCTCAGCAGACCATGCGGTCTGGTATCCAAGATGACGCCCACTCTGATGACCTCATGGATCCACCCACAGCGACGCCCACTCTGATGACCTCACGGACCAACCCACCTTGATGACCTCATGGATCCGCCCATGGACTTGCTCATGCCCAACCCACTAACCAATGGAATACATCCGATCACTCCCATTTTAGAGCTAACCGAGCCCCCTTACAGGAGATATATAACATTGTGTTTGACTAATAAAAGCCCTTCTTGGAGCTGAGCCACACATTGATCAAGGAGAGTTACAGCTGACTGTGTCTGGTGTATTTCTTTAGTGCACATGATCAATATCCATTAGGCCAGGAGTAGGCAACTAGAGAATTGAACATTTATATTAATTGTTCAACCCTAATACTCCCATGCCTTGATGTCTTCCGGATCAAATGGTAGACGACTTTTAAATTCTCGCGATACTATCAGTCTACGTTCAGCATCTTTCCATTCTTGTAATATCATCTGTTTGAGGTGATCACTCACAGGGAATACCGTCTGTCTTTGTGATGTCAGTCCTCCAAACATCAATTCTTGTCTGGATTTCGGCCGCGGTTCCTCTTTCATTTGCATTGTATTTCTCACCGCCTGCACTAGATCTTCCGTCTCTTCCACATGGAATAGAAATTTTCTTCCTTGATCCTGTTCCTCTAATGGTAGTTCTCCTTCTTCTTGATCCGAACTTCTCCCATCAGATTCTTCTTTAGAAAGCACTTCCTCATCATCTTGGTCCAGATCCAACCGTGGCCTTTTACGGCTCCGACCTGGGCTGGAGGGGTACCGCTGTGTCATGGAAGCCAATGAATTTTGTACCTCTTCCCGGATTAAAGACCTCATTTCAGATAGTAATGATGGTTGTTCTTCTCTTACAACTCTGGAAATGCAGGACTCGCATAATTCCTTTTTATGTGCCTCTGGTAATTTAGCATTACATATGGAACATCGTCTGGACTTTGTCAGTGTTTTGCCTGACTTTTTTGCCACTGACAGGGATGTCTGTTGAGTCTCCTTATCCTAAGTATAAGAATGAGTACATCTTAGTGACTTAGGAATAAGTGAGAAAGGTAATATGCGCTATGCGCACTTACCCCAGTCTCCTCACTCCTGGGATCCACATCCTCTGTTTAAATATAAATATATATATCATATAAATAGAACGTCTCCTGCTAGATATATGTATATAGGGATTTTGCAGCACTGCTGCACTTACCCCTTGTCTCTGGCATTGCAGACCTCCTCTCCGGCTGTTTCACTTGCATGCACCTGCGTCCTGGTTAATGTAGAGCTCACTCCAACCTGTAGAACGCCGGCGCCTATTTTTAAATCTGGCGCCTTTTTATATACGCTTTAGCGTTCCACCCTGTGGAACGCATACCCTGCCGCCGAATGTACCGGATCTGATGCCGCTGACGTCACCGGAAGCGCTATATCACTTACTTCCGCGTTCCACGCAGTGGAACGCACGCTGAAGCCGGGAGGTTCTGCTGCCCCTGCCTGCTCGTATAAGAGCATGCGGACCTCTGCGCCCATCCTGGCACCGGCGCCTCTTGTCCTTCCTGGCGCCTGAGCCGAGAGCCTCCCCCTGGGAGGAAGCGGCTCACCCAGGAGCGCGTCCGCTCGACTGGTCTCTGGACGCAGGGACTCCCACCCGGGGAGTATGTGCCCTGGGCTACCGACGAGGGGGAAGGATTTTGGACCAGCCGCACGATCCCCCTGAGCCCTCCGGTAAGCTTGATCTCTCCTGTGTCCCTCCATGCAGGGACAGGAAAAACACTAAAGGAAAGGGGGCGGAGTGGGACCTTTTAACCTCTCGTGTTGTTTCCTGTCCCAGCAAGGAGGAGGAGGACGTCCTCCAGCGTGCTGTCAGGGGGACGCCCTGGAAATATATATATATATATATATATATATATATATATATATATACACACACACATATATATATATATACATACACACACACATATATATAAGTAAGAAGCACTTAACATGAGCTCCTGAATTTCCATCACTTTATACCTTGTAATGAGGCAACTGTAAGACAAATCCTGGAAAAACTCAACTCCGTGGAACATAAAAGTGATCTGGACCGAACTGGACTTTAAATTTTATGAAAAAAGGAAGAATTGGAGGATTTAAAGGAGAAAACAAGAATCCCCTGGAGGAAGCAGACTGGAAACAGCTGGCACCATACATCTGACCTCCTGATACCTGGACCTATAAAAGGTAGGAGAATTCCTTAACTACAACACAACCTATAGACTTGTTACAAATTAATCTTCTTAGAAATAAGGATTATAATTAACATATAACTACAAAATGGAGAACACAAATTTGGAACAAGTAAAAGAACAAAGCCCAGAGCCAGAGACACAGGAATGCTTGGGGTCAGATCTAGAGATAATACAGGGGCAGTGGGGCAATAAACCCAAGAAGGACTATATTAGAGAGAATCCAGAGACTCTTTATGCAGATTTCACAAAGGAAGAACCAAAAAGAAAAACCAATGTATTATTCTATACAGACCACCTCTCAGCCTGGCACACTGCCCTGTGCAATCGATATAAACATGTAACTAAATCCAACACCAATAATGCCCAGCGGATGAAAATTACCAGCCAAGCCGATGACGACACCAATGTGCTCACCATAAGCCTGTACAACAATGGCACAGTCATGGTGCAGGGGACGGAGGAGATTCTGCAGCAATTTGAAAAGTGTTTTTCTGATATCAAAGAGCAGGCACAAACCTTTAAAGGACTACAAGCCCCAGCAGCTACCTCTAATGCTACCTCTAATGCTCACATAGAGATTCCCAGACAGAGCCGCCTATCCCCGGACACTTCACACCTCTCGCAGGATAACATCAGAGACTTCTTATCTCAATTAGAAAGAGACTTGGTCCAACTGAAATTAGAATGTGAAAGAAACGCACAAGGGAATGCAAATTACCAAGCAACAAATGACACAGCCCTACAGAAAATAAGGGAAGAAATGTGTGAACTGAAATGTCAACACCAGGCAGCTCTACAGGAAATGGGTGACCTGAAAAAAGACAATGATGAACTCAGAAAGGAGATTGCAGAATTAAAAGCCCATAGCCCTGGGCATCTGAACCCGCAGGGGGCAATGGAACCAAGCCAGAGAGCAGACAACATGGCCACCACTGAACAGAATGTAGGGACACCTACTAGCAATAAAATAATAACCAACAATATGACTGATCCTGAAACCAGAGACATGGAAGACAGAAGAGAACCAGCCACCAGCAAAGCCAGCATCACAGACCCCCGCCAGCAGCACCGTAGCCCACCCAAGACATCACAAAGTCCTGACATTGTCCTAATAATGGACTCAAATGGGAAGTACCTAAATACACAGCGGCTGTTCCCAGGAAAACAGGTCCGTACAATCCGCTGTGCGAATATTGAACAGGTGGCAGAGGTCATCAGTAAACCACGGTTTACAAACCCAACGCACATTATTATACACACGGGTACAAACAATCTACCAGACCAGCACCAGCAGATCGCAGAACAACTGATCAAACTGGCAAAGATGGCAAACCTAAAATTCCCGGACAGTAAAATCATTCTGTCATCGCTGCTCCCAAGAAAGGACACACCCAGGCAAACCACCCAAACCATCAATACAGAACTGACTGAAAGGATCAAGACTGTGCCCAACGTGACCCTGGCACAACACCTCCCCATAAACATCAGTCACCTGCACGATAATAAACATCTCAACAAACAAGGGGTCAGCCTCCTGGCCAAAGAGCTGAAGGACATCGTGCTAAACAGAGACCCCAGGCCTGGATCCAACAGTGGCCATAATCACACTGAAAGACCCCCGAGAATGAAAGAGCAGAAAACCCCAACGCTACCTCCTGAAGCTGGTAACAAAGCTCTTCACCCAGTGTCAGACCATCAGAGGAGGAGACCTCCATGGAGGAGACCACCGAGCCCGCACAGACACATGCAGAGCAGAGATAGGGATGAGATAAAGACCCTGCTCAATGCACTGTGCAGAATTCTAATGTGACTGGATGGAACCAAGCACTTCCATAAAACAGTCAGAAATCCAGTTTGTCCCACACAGCTATACTCATTACAAGGTATATACACACAAAATACACTGAAGAATGTCTTCACTTACAATCAGCAGCTGGAATATTCAGGGTCTCAACGCCTCAACCTTTGGATCTAAAACAAAGGACCCTGATTTTATACAAAGACTGAAAAATATAGACATTCAGATCCTCCTGGAAACATGGACCAGAGCCGAAAACGAATCCCTGGTGCCTATTGGATACAAGGAATTCTCGGTCCATGCCCAGAAAAATAAAAACATCAAACAGGGCCGGGGCTCAGGAGGAGTATTGATCTGGTATAAAGAGGAGCTTCACCAGTACATCAAACCGGTGAAGAAAGGAGGCAGCCACATATGGATCAGAATCAGCAGCTCCATCCTCACCTGCCAGTCTGATGTCCACCTCTGTGCCACCTATATACCACCGCCAGAGTCCCCCTACTTCAATCCAGACTGCTTCGAGATCTTACAAAGAGAAGCCGCCCATTATCAGGCCCTGGGCAAAGTTCTCATCTTTGGAGACCTCAATGCAAGAACAGGGAGAGAGAGAGACTTCCTGACCACGGATGGGAACATCTACATACTTGGAGCAGAGAATGACGACCAAGACCCTGTACACACTGAGAGAAACAGCTATGACACTACAGTCAACAAAAGTGGCAGAAAGCTCCTGAACGTATGTAGAAGTCTAGGACTTCATATCCTTAATGGACGAAGCAAGGGTGACTCCTTAGGAAGGTATACACTAAACTCCCATGTAGGGAGGAGTGTAGTAGACTACGCCATTACAGATCTGAACCTGGCAGATGTCAGCGCCCTCATAGTCACCCCACAAACGCACCTGTCAGACCACAGCCAACTTCTTCTGTACATGAAATCTACAGAGAAACCATCCACTCAGAAGCCACAGCAGAGCGGCCTCTTCACCCGGCCTCCATCCTATAAAT